>NW_027664644.1:5000-48806 GCF_963921795.1 Nannobrachium achirus
ATATATATATTAATGCTGAAACGGTTTTTGAACCGATATCGAACCGTTCGATACGGGGGTCTCGGTTCGGTACGCGCTACGTACCGAACGACCGAACGATAATTAATTTATTATATATCAGCAGCCCGCAGCTGCTGCTGCTCCTCTCTCTCTCACACACACACACACACACACACACACACAGAGAGAGAGAGAGAACCGTGCATGGCTGCAGTGCACTCAGCTGCACCCTATGAGCTGCACTGACCAGATGAGAGAGCTGTTTTTGGGGGGGGATTTCTTTTCACGGGTGAAGCTCGTGTGAATCATAACTCGGTTACACTTGGATGGAGAAGATGTATTGCATTCTTTCTTGGCTATGGAGAAACATAATAGCACTCTTACGCACCGAGAGGATATCTCTCTCTCTCTCTCTCACTCACACACACACACACACACACACACACACACACACACACACACACACACACACACACACACACACACACACTCTCTCTCTCTCTCTCTCTCTCTCTCTCTCTCTCTCTCTCTCTCTGTCTGTCTCTACGGAGCACTGTCTGTAGCTAAATTGGCTACTTTACTTAGCCTAGCGTTAGCATTAGCAAGCTATCGTAGCCGGCAGCTACTACTGTCAGACTGCCAACACAAAATCCATGGGCAGTCATAGCCTCGGGATCCAGGCAGGTCCCCAGCATAGACTGTAAAATATAGGGGGTCCCAGGCATGTCCACAGTGTGTGATGATGTCTCACTTGTCTGACTCTGACTGACGCGAGCAGGCGATACGGTAGCACCCTCTCCTCTCACAGTGGCGTCAGTTCAGAAAAAGGTAAGGTATGGCAACATGACTAGACACCAGTCATGTTGCCATACCTTAGCAACAGGCACGATGAAAAGTACATTTTTATTATTTCCCCTGTAGCCAAGGTATGGCAGCTGCACCCCTGCCATACCCAATTGACGCCCCTGCCTTCTCACTGAGCCAGTTTAGCGAGAGACATGCAGAGGAATCTGTTGCCACATCTGATTATTATAAGCCACATTGACGTTGGGCTTGTTTTTATGTTTAAGTTGCTAATTAAAAATGGCGGTTGTGGTTGTGAGCTTGCAGATCGGATCAGCTATTTTCAAATAGCCAACATATATAGGTTTAAAGTGTCCATATGGCCTATATTCACTTCCCTTGGGTTTGTTTTCATAGACCTGGTTGCTTATTCCTCTCGCAAAATCTGGCAACAATCCTATTTTGATAATGGGGGTTTATAGAGAGAACTTTAAGTTATTTACAATAACCTCCCTTTAGTTTGATGTTTTGCTAAGAATGCACAGCAGAAAATTAGTTAAGTGTAACTCCATTAGGTGCATTTGTTTTACATGCTGCTAAGAATACACCATGGAACAGTGGTTCTCAAACCTGTTCATATCAGGAACCCTCAAATGAATATGTATTTGGCAGTGGACTAACATCTGAAAATATCTTGTGCTGATAAATACAATATTTGTTAGAATGAACAAAAATATTTAAACATTGTTAGATTTATTTTTGAAAAAGATCTACAACCTAGATTAAAGTGGTTAAGCTGATTTTGATACTATATACTGTATATAATAATATATATATTCTAGGGCTGGGGACCCCCTGCCCTAGAATATGGGTGTTGTTGAAAGTTGAAAATGAGTTTGAATACATTTAAGGGAAAAAAACAGGGGTATTTTATTATTTTTTTGTATCGAAAAAATATCGAACCGTGACCACAAAATATCGATCCAAATCGAACCGTGAATTTTGTGTATCGTTGCAGGCCTAATATATATATATATATATATATATATATATATATATATATATATATATATATATATATACAGTATGTCGTGGGGGTTCCTGCGTCAAACATGATAACAATTGAGTACCTGAGACGAATAACAGTCTAAGTCACTATTTTAACATTTTGAATATAGATATTCTTTTGATTTACCAGACTGTAAACCACAAACTAGAAGTTTTTAATCTGTTAAATTCTTAATGAACTTCCCCTTGGTTTTGTTGATTTATATATTCTCATATATATTGAGAATTATATATACATAATACTTAGGGAAAGTGGAAAACAGTATATCCCCAACAGTTTGTGGAACAGCAGTATTATGTCCGTACAAGCAATATTCAGCAGACAAAGGGAGCAGATAACATTAAAACAGACTATTAAACAAAATGGGGGGTGAGTGCATTAACAATTTAACAGATTAGAAATGACTAGTTTGTGGTTTACAGTTTGGCTTACAGTCTGGTAAATCAGAAAATATATCTATTCAAAAAGAAAATCAAATATGGACTTATGCTGTTATTCGTCTCAGGTACTCAATTGATAATCATCGCTAAAGTCATAGACACTGACCCGGTGGCATCTTGTTTCTTGGCCAAATAGGGTCATGCTACAAAGCATCGCACGCAACTTACCGGCAATCACAGCTGCTGCCAGGCCCGCGCACACATAGATATAAAAGGGGGCTTAAGCCCCTGCCCTTTTACCCATCTGTAAAAAAGTGCCCTCGCCAGACCACAGTTTTTACTATGGTGAAAGAAATGCAAATGCCCTCTTTCCATGCCATACCTCAAGGCAGCATTCAAGAGAACTGCCTTGTCCAAACTCTCCTGAACTTGCAGCATCTTATGTTGAAATAATAGCCCTCTCTGTGAAATCCATGCCGTTACACCACATACCACCACGGTATTCACTTGATCATGCTTAGTTTAGTGTGGTATCAAGTACCGAAAATAGCCGACCTCCAAGCTCACAATGTGTCGCAGCACGACGCGTTGTGACCTTGGAGGTCTGCTTTTTTCACTATTTTCACCAAAAGGCCCTTTTAGAAATGTCAGCCGCCTCTCTAACATTCTCTGCACGTCCCTGGCTGCTGCCTGGGTCTGACAAAAACCAGATTCACTCATGTCTCAGCATGCTTATTTTAGGGATTACTTTTCAGCCTGGCTCATACTCCATTGCAAAAAAAAAAAAAAACACTTAAATGTAGATCAGTGGTTTCCGCCCAAGACCCAAACGGTACAAAATATTTGGTGTCTCCCCAAGACTCAAATGTACAAAAAAAACATATCATATATTGACTGCTCCATTGTGAAAATAGAAAATATCTGCAATTTTCCTTTTTTTTATGGATTTTGATTTGATTTATTTATTTGAAAAGTTCCGAATTTATTTTGAATGCTTGACATTTTGGGGGATTTTTTTTTGGTCTTCACTTTTGAAATAATAATAAAAAGAGGGATATTGACTTGTGACCCCAAAATGGGTCTCAACCCATTGTTTGGGAAACACTGTTCAGTTTAATATGACACAGTGTAACCTGTGCACGTGCACATCTTCTATTAGTACATGAATAGTTTGATATTGGTAACTGCTAGGTTACTGATTAGCATGGTGGTTGACACAGTAGATCGATTGATAACTAGTCATTGCTGATAGCAGTGGTGTCAGTTCAGCAAAAGCTAGGGTATGGCAAAGATGGAAGTCCTCATGGAAGAGGCATTACATTTTGTATAACACGGTTCTATTGTGAAAATAGCAGATCTACATGCTCACAACGCCTCGCATTGCACCAGATTTGTAGTTATTCTACTGTAATTTAACAACATAATAACCAGCGCAGATAGACAAAAAGACATTCATGGATTTATAAAAGTAACTTTTATTCTTCCCCCTGGACCCAGGGTATGGCAGCTGCATACCCCTGCCATACCCAATTTACGCCCCTGGCTGATAGATGGACTGATAACTGTCTGCATGTAAGTGCTGATAGTCTCATAAGTTAACCCTTAAGTGCTGTTCGGGTCATTTTGACCCGTTTTACATTTTCATTTGAAAAATAAAGGTAGAAGTTAAAAATGTTTCCACCTGAAACTCACTGGCCTTAAAGATTCTTCTGAGATGAACATGTAAAAAATATATTTTTGCACTACACCCATGCTACACCCCCCTCATATTTTTTGAACCTTAAGTGCTGTTCGGGTCATTTTGACCCGGAAGCACAGAAATACACAGTATTATGCCAAAACACAGACACACAGTCACCCCCACTTCTAACACCCCCCTTCCGAAGCCCCATTCCGAAACCTCCCCCCCTTCCTATAAGCATGAGCAATATTGCCCAGTATTAAATGAAGTCGTTTTTTTTACATGGATTTCAGCTAAATCAGTAAAAACGCCTAGCTCTTTCGGTGTTTAATGTGATATAGCAAAGCAGAAATGCAAACATTTACCAAATATATCATATGAATTGTTTGGTATTGAGTCAAAGTCAATGTATCATGATGATTTGTTAAGTTAAAATTTATATTAGTGTTGTTTTTTTTAAACCAAATATCCACCGGGTCAAAATGACCCGAACAGAACGAAGGTGTAGTGAATCTGAACAGAACTTAAGGGTTAAAGGTACTGTACGTCATCTTGGTTAAAAGTTAAACCTCTATATTCACAGGGGTAAACAGAAAATACATCTTTACTATTATTTATTACTACTAGATTGTCACACATATTATAGTGTCCCAGTTTCAATGTTTCCCAATTCCACTTGTTTGTCCATCTTTTATGAGTCTTCTCTCCTGTTTGGATAAAATCGGTATCCTCACCTACAGTGTTGGGGAAGTTAAAGTTACATGTAACTGAGTTACGTAACTAAGTTACATTTTGCTGTAAATTGCTGGTAACTGAGTTACATTCAAGTTTTTGTAACTCTTCAAGTAACTGAGATACTTTTTGGGCTCAAGTTACAAGTTACAAGCAAAGTTATTTTTTTTACAAGTTTTGTTAAGATTGAGGATTAAATGTCATGACCCATGTAACAGTGTCCTCAACAGATCATAATTCACTTATTTTTTAACTTTATTTTAGGAACACAGATGTTTACTAAAGAGAAGCATATTTCTGCTGGCATGGGACTTTTTTGTAGGATATAATATTTTGTACACCAAATGTACATTCTCAATTTAACGCTGAACAAAAAGTAACTCAGTTACTCAAGTGCCATGGTGAGTTACTTGTAACTGTACAAGTTACACTTTCAAAGTAACTTCCCCAACACTGCTGTGCTCACCTAAAAATGTATGTACTGTATTTTCTGTTTATTAAAGAGATGGAGAGACAGGGACCCCTGTTGCTGAACACAAACATACTATCACAATAGATACTGTTTAATACTTTACTTGACCTGATGTCTCACACATACTATACTGTAGCTTTTGCAACCTTACTGACTCCCAACTCAATTTCCCTATCGTTGATACTTTGAAACAGAAGGAGAGGAGGAAAAAAAATGAATTGGTCTCACCTGGCCTTTGGAATTCAAGGTGATCATCTCCGTCTGGTGAAATGAGGCATCCATGGTTTCAGAGAAAGAGAAACTTTGCGCAGAAAAGGTGGAGAAAGAAAGTTACAAAACAATCTCTGTCCTGAAGGTAGACACGACAAGCAAGCCTGGAGAAGAGCAGCTGTAGAGTGAACGAGAAATGGAACTGAAGATGACACACACACACGCACGCACACACACACATGCACACGTGCACGCACACACACAACACAGCTTAAAGGAGTAGTTCACCCCCAACATGACTTTTTTTCTATCGATTACTCACTCCATGGACGCTTGAGTTCAATAATACTTTTTAGTTTTTGTTGCATTCTTAAAGGGCCATTTCACCTCTGGGACAACCCAATCTTATTTTATTGTTGTTTGGGGGACAACAACAACAATAACATAAGATTGGGTTGTTCCTGAGGTGAAGTGGCCCTTTAAAGGTGTATTCAGTGATAATGAAAGTGGCCGGGGGTCATCTTGTCCCTTACTGGCCTCACAGCGTGGAAATGTTTAGTTTTTTAAAGATTTTTTACACCATTGTAATGTTCTCGTTTTGATCATTAGACCCAATCACTGAATATTGGTAGGCCTACGTCTCCAGCTTAAGGATATGTATGATACTGATTTTCTACGAGACTGCTGCATTTTATGAGTTCAGTAGTTTACAATCTAGGCATTTAGCAGACGTTCTTAATGCAGAGCGACTGTGGTTCTCAAAACCTTTATTTTGACCATCATAACTAACCATCATAACATAATTACGGCCATACTCTACCCTGATTGGTCGAGGACTGGCTGGCCACCTCTGAAAACCGAATCTGGCTATGCTCGTAACATGGACCATGGTGGAAGTCCTTATATGGTCAGCACACATTCTAGTGAGGAGAATGAATGGAAAATGTACCAATTATATTTTTATTTGAATGAAATACCTTTAAGGGAAACACGGCGCGGAGGCGGCGCGGCAAAGCATACACAGGTGCGGGTCTGCCGCCTCGCCTGCCGCACCGATACGACGCTGTTCTATTTTCCCAGCCTTGCCGCACGGTGAAAATGTTCTCCCCACCGGGGGAAATGGATGCGCCGTGCAGCATCGCGGTGCAGCATCGCCGTGCAGCATCGCCGTGCAGCATCGCGCCGCATCCCGGCACTTCCCTTTAAGCCAGGGGTCTTCAACAGGGGGTCCAGGACCCCAAGGGGGTCCTCAGAGTTACTACAGGGGGTCCTCCGAATCATTCTCCTTTTTTATATTAACCACTTGAACCGTAGTGTCCATAATTGGAGAACCTGAGCCAAAAATAGCAGATCTACAAGCTCACAACGCCTCACGCTGCGAGGCGTTGTGAGCTTGTAGATCGGCTATTTTCAGCAAAGAAGTCTAGTGTAGAGGGGAAAAAGAGCAGACTAAGTACAGTGAAAGGTGAAAGGTCAAGTTTATTAAGTAGCCTATTGGTTAAAGTGGTTAAATATCTGAAAACACAAATTGAAATTAATCCAAAATACACTGATGATTATGCTGTCAAACAATGAAACTATATGGAATCCATGAACAGGTTGTGGGGGTCCCTGCTTCATCTCTCTCTCAACAATGGGGGTCCCTGGCCTGAAAACATTGAAGACGCCTGCTTTAAGCCAATAACGTGGATTATAATAAATGTGCCCCCATTGATTTCTGATGGGAGACAGAAATGCATTTGTGTCATCCACGGCAGCCAAGTGGTCAGATGGATGTGCCGCGGACACTTTTGAGATCTTAAGGGGGCCCCTGACACGGGAGCAACTAAAAGTTTCTTATCAACGGCCCTGCAGGTGGCGCTAATAGACCGTTTGTCAGCCTTCTGATTGGTCCCTGAGACTCCCTGACTGGCCAACCAGAAAAAACATTCACTTTTTGCTATCGGGGGTGGAGTTTGTGCAGTGGAGAATGTTGCTTCAGCCTTTCAAAAACTGTCCGCACTGCGCGACACGGCAATCGCCCGGTACGGCCGCGGAAGGTGATAGCGATCACGCTCATCATAATGAATAAGCTTCAACAAACTAGTTCACATGGACCTTATCAATGGTCTAACTAGTTACGATTGGGTACATATATTTTAAATGGGCAGAATTACGAAAAGCCAGCCTATTATGTGAGGAGAACAGATTATAGTTCTCCTCTTCCTACCCAAGATGCAATGCGCTTTCTATTTCTATTTCTATTCTCTCTCTGATCCAGAGGATTAAACTAATTAAAACATATATTTTCGGGGGGAAACTACTGTTTTGCTATGTAATTACTGTACCCTTTTCTTCCCTTTTTATTAATATCACGTAGATGTGTTTTTTTTGGTACTTTATATAGCTGTAATGAGGCTATGAACAAAAAAAAAATCCCATCCACTTCCACTATAAAATAATCTGCAATAGTGATTCTGTCCCACTGGGATTAAACAAATTAAAACATATATTTTCGGGGAAACCCCCTGTTTTGCAATGTAACTACTGTACCTTTGTCTTCCCTTTTTATTAATATCACCTAGATGTTTTTCCTTTGGTACTTTATATAGCTGTAATGAGGCTATGAAAACATAAAAAAATCCCATTCACTGCCACTATAAAAACAATCTGCCCAGGGAAAATGTCCCATCATAGTAACAGGGCAGAATGGGGCGGGATTTGCAAACTAGTCCATTGCAGTTAGTTGTGACCATAGGTCGCAGTTTACAATGAAAACCGGCAGGTTGTCAGTCAGTCAGTCCGTCACACAAAGTCACACTCTTGCTACCTCAGACCCTCCTCCTGTGTAGTGAAAATAGCCGATCTACAAGCTTGCGCCGCGTTGTGCGTTTGTAGATCTGCTATTTTTACTAGTTTGAGTCTTGGGCAAACCTCCAATCTCTTTTTTGGGAACCGGTCGTTGAACCTCTTTCTCAGGTGTTTCGCCCAGGCGGACAGGGTTTCCACCGACTGGTTTCGACCCTGCAGGGGCAACGTGACAATAGATCAGGGCTCTTCAACGTTTTCATGCCAAGGACCCCTTAGCTGAGAGAGAGATGAAGCAGGGACCCCCAGATTCCATATCATTGTTTGACAGTACAATCATCAGTGTAACATGACATTGATTCATGTCAATTTGTGTCATTAGATTATGTAACCACTTGAACCGTCAATACTTAATCAATCTGACCTTTCTCTCTGTATTTAGTTTTTTCTTTTTTCCCCTCTTCCCCCCTTTTCCACCAAACCTCTTTGCCGAAAAGAGCCGATCTACAAGCTCACAACACCTTGCGCTGTAAGGCGTTGTGAGCTTGTAGATCTGCTCTTCCCGGCTAAATTTCTCAGAATATGGACGTCAGGGTTCAAGTGGTTAATATAAAAAAGGAGAAAAAGGTTTCTATCACACAAAGATCCATGAATTGAATGCCAAGGACCTCCGACGCAAACAAGACCGTAAAGGGCTTATTTGGGATGTTCCTTTGAGGCAGGGTGTTTAACTGTACTTGTGCTGTACTACTTTCTTTTTTTTTGGCTGTACTTGTAGCCTACTGTTCTTACATTTTGTCTAATAAAATATTCAATCAATCAATCAATGAACTTAAACATAAATCCATAAAAACAACATTGAAAAAAACAAACAAAAAAAAAACAGGACACAACAGACCTCCCAGCATGCCTGGATAAAAGCTATAAAGAAACACATCCAACTCCCATTGCAATCATCTTTATTCATCTCAGGACAAATTGCTCAATGCCCAGATAGCAAAATACATTGATTCAATGTTGAATTTTGGTCAGATTGGTTATTTTTGGTTGAGGTTGAAAAAGCTATGTTGATTCAATGTTTAATTACAGATACCATTTCAACAATTGAAAAAAAAGTGTCGAATCAATTTAGTATAAATGGTGATTTTTCAATGTTGAAATGCCCTACATTGAATTCACATTGTTTCAATGTGTGTGGTGCTGATCACTGCCCCCCCTCCTCCTGATCCTCCCACTCCCCTCCCCTCCCTCTTGTGAGATCTCGCGAGACCCACAAGATCTCACGTGACTTGAGTTTTTCAAATTTCAAACAGTTGCAGTAGCACCAGTGTGGCTTGTCCTTGTGAGAAGAACTGGTAAGTTCTTGAGAATATAATTTATTTTGCTGTTCAGATAGCATCACCTGGCTGACATTGTTTGACTAAATGCTATATTTGTGAATTATTGTCATGGCAACTTAGTCCGGAGTTTGTAGCTTGCCTTATTGGCATAATAGCATTAAATGCTTGCCATTTTGTTAGCCTGTTTCGGGATCCTAATCCTTTGAAAACAGCAGATCTGCAAAATCACAATGCGACACATTGCAACACATTGTGAGCCTGTAGATCTGCTGTTTTCAAATTGCTGAAATGTATATAGGGTTGACATGTTTAATGT
Source organism: Nannobrachium achirus (assembly GCF_963921795.1). NCBI lineage: Eukaryota > Metazoa > Chordata > Actinopteri > Myctophiformes > Myctophidae > Nannobrachium > Nannobrachium achirus. The sequence goes on from NW_027664644.1 coordinate 14,771, forward strand.
ATGTTTTGTAATAATGATCAATCTACAAAGCAGTAACTAAGGTTTTCAAATGGCATTGACAAAATCTAATTGCATGAGAGCTTTAATATACAAATATTTAGTTCCTTTGTCAATACAAATGCAAACATATCAGTCTTGTGATATGAGTTCAAAAGTTATAGCATCCAATATTCATGTTATGTTCCCCTCTAGCCTCTGGAGGAAGCTGCTCTGAGGATGTTCATGGTCATTTAACCAGCCTAATAATGGTATGTGAAGCCCTCCCCATTACTGCCTCAGGGTGGACATACTGTATTGTAAATGTTCTTTGTCTGAGTTATAGCATAGTTCATGTTTTTGTTCTCTCATTGTAGGCTTTTTGGAAGCTACTTGGCAGTGTTGGAGTTTGCAAAGATGGTTAGTAGACTAATATAATTAATGTGTCTCATGTTGTTTCAATAGGTGGTGGTTGGATTAGGAGACCTTATGCTGATGGAAATGTTAAACTGGTTTGATTGTATATAGGCTACAGTAGCTTCTTCAGTGTCACTATTTTGCATGGAGCTGCATGTTAATGTTGGCATGATGTCATTTGACAACATCTTTTAAGTAAGGAATGGTATGTTGTCCCTTTGTCAACAAGAGCCTTTTATACTCAACAGTTGCTGTGGCTATTGCACCAACTCTAACTTATTAAAGACTTATTATTATATTTTATTTATTTATTTATTTTAACACCAGGCATGCGCTAGGTACACGGAACAACTTTAAGGGTGCTAAATTGCCTTATTTTGTCAATTCTGTCCGTATTTCTTTAGAAATGCCAATATCTCCAGGAATGCCAATAAATCCACACTGTGCCATCAGAACAAGCAATGAATGGTATGTATTTCTCTTATTTCTCTCTCTTATTCATTAGTATTATTATTATTTTTGCAAAATTCACCATTCATGTTCAATATAAACAAAGATGTATGCCTTGCTTTTAGACGTCGATGACAGCTACAGTACGCACATGTCTCCAGATCAGCTGACTTCAGATCACCTGGCCCGGGTAAAGATGCCTATATTTCCATTCACCCCCTAGCTCCCACATACACTGTGACCAAAATGTATGTGCAATGCTGATGATGTTGGTTTCTTAAAGGTTCAGCTACTGAAACGCCACAGGGAAGATTCCATGGAGGGGTGCCCAGTCAAATGTTGCAAGGCAAGTTATCATTTTCTGATACATTCCTTAACCTTACTGATGCCCTCTGCATTAAAAAAAACTTTACAGTCTTTGTCATGTTTTTTCATGTAATTTGTAACTGTGTTGGTTAGGCTTAAAAGTTAAGTACTTAATGGTTACTAAAAGTTAGGGGTGCAAACGCTATCAGTGAGTTGTATAGTGTTATTCTAAATTGAAAATGTAATGTAAACCCAATAATTTTTTTCTTCAAGACATTGCTGCCAACAAAAACACCAGGATTTTTACAAAGCTACTCGTGGAGGTGAAGCAAATGTCACACTAACCATTTCTTAGAGGTAATAAAAAGTTCATAAAATTCATTACATTTACACTTAACTCATTGAGTGCCAGCGCCCTCTAGGGGCCAAAGAATGCCAGCGCATCTCTCATAGGCGAGCGCTTTAGCTTCCAGGACCTAACCTTCCAGGACCTCACGTGCTCACGTTCATGCACGGCATGGAAATGTCCCGGATGAAGATGCTAACAGAATGGCTATTCCCATTTTGTCATCTAAAAGATCATTTTTGGGCGATTTCGCCGTAAATAAACCTCGCGCCGCTTCCAGAGCACACAATCCAGAGATACAAGCCTCCAAAGATGTGGTCTTTCATTGGATTAGGCGGAGATTGGCGATTTCGTTCGCAAATAACGTCCGGCCGGGACGTTGTTAGCTTTCGGCTAGTAGCTACAAAAATCAAGCCAGGCTTCAGAAGGCCTCTTATCATTTTAATCCATTTCATTAAATATCCCGGACTAGTTCGGGATAGGCACCCTGGAATACGTCGCGCCGCCTACAATGAACATTGGGTGAACATTGGGGGGGTCTAAACTTTATTTTAAACCATTTTCAATGGAATATATCGTCGGACAGAGTAGAATGGCTTGCTGGCTAGCGGCTAGCGAGCCGGGACCACCCACGTTGCTCCAAGCAGCTCGGGGTAAGTAAAATAGCAAATAAAAAATTGTTTTTGATCCCGAATATCCCGAACTAGTTCGGGATAGGCACTGTATGAGTTAAACAGGGCACACAGTACACTTTAGCTCACTAACCATTTTCTATCTAATCTGTTACTGTAAGTCGGAGGGATCAACTCAAGAAAGTATGATCAGGCAAATGCTGTCTACGATGACCAACACACAGTCAGGCCTGCAACTGGGCGAGGAAGGGACCGAAGAGGGCCTTCAAGGACACACGCCTGCATGTTGGGTCTGCACCTAAAAATACTAGGTTTACTACTTTACAACGGAATTAACAATTTGACAGACATTGCAAGTGTGGTTGCTGTGATTCAAGGCACACTTGCAAATGAATTCCGTCTCGCACCGTGAGGCGTTGTGTGCTTGTAGATCTGCTGTTTTCACTACTTTTGTGCAACAGCCTTGTATGATGAAGCAGGGCTTTGCTATATGCGGAAAAATGTATACATTTGAAACTTGGAGATACGAGGTTTCAGTGACGATTTACTTTGTTGACCGCCCAGCCCCCAAAATGGAACGAAGGCCGACATTTTATTTTTATTTTTTTCCTGATGGCCGGCCTGGACCGGCCGGGAATGAACCGGCCGTTCGGGAGTTGTCCTGCTTTTCCCAATGGCCAGCACGTCCCTGAGTAGTATCAGCAGCCCTGGAATTTGTCATTTTAGGGGCAAGGACACTTGGCCTTTGTTGTTGTCCATTTTTTGAGTACACAAAGCCCACTTGCCAGGGCAGGAAGGCCATCAAATAAAACAACATTTTAGTCCAAGAATGTGTTGAATTTAAGGGGGATGATAACCTAATCTGCAGTGAAATAGATAAATCATGGTATTTACAACCTGATCCATGCTCAGCCCAGCACCAATACAAGCCTGGATTGGTTTAAAGATGGGGACTCGGGGGAGTTAAGATTTCAGAATCTCAACAAAAAACATTGGTGTCTACATGACAAGAAAGAGACACCTGTATCTACTGTCTACATATTGACAAGAGGGAGACAGAGGAGGAAATTGTACTGTACAGTCAGCTGGGGCATTAAGGCCACTGTGGCCTCAGGTCATGCCATTGGCTTGAGGGGCACAACTAAGGCCAAACTGAGGGGCAACAGTATCAGTATTATTTTATTTTTTATTGAGTAGGATTTTTGTATACTTAAAAAGTAGGAATTAACACCCCAAAAAGGTAGCACATCCAAAACTTCAAATCAACAGAGGACAAAGTACTCTATTTCTTTTATTGGCACACACCAACAAAGAACGCTTAAGTGTTTCGGCCATGAGCCTTCATCAGAGCATTCACACATCACATTCATTCAACTCACTTTAACCCTTAAGTTCTGTTCAGATTCACTACACCTTCGTTCTGTTCGGGTCATTTTGACCTGGGGGATATTTGGTAAAAAAACAACAACACTTATATAAATTTTAACTTAACAAATCATCATGATACATTGACTTTGACTCAATACCAAACAATTCATATGATATATATGGTAAATGTTTGCATTTCTGCTTGGCTATATCACATTAAACACTGAAAGAGCTAGGCGTTTTTACTGATTTAGCTGAAATTCAGGTAAAAAAAAATACTGGGCAATATTACTCCTGCTTATAGGAAAAAATGTAAATCAATGTTTTTATGAACTTTTTTCCCCCCCAATATGCCCATTAATTGAATACTTGTGGTTCAAGAACAGGACATCATTCTCACATAGAGCTGAACACACATGTGAACACACATGAATGTCACATATGAATATACACTTATACATTAGGACAGAGGTTTTCAAACACTTTGGTCTCACGGCACCCCTGTAAACAACATTTTCATCCACAGCACCCCTTGGGGGGTTTAGAGGGGAGGGGGTAAGGGTGAGGTGAGGGGGGTTGGAGGGGGGAGGGGTGGAAGGGGTTGGGGGATGATTGTGTATCTGTGTTTGTACATGATTCCTTGCATTTCTGTGCATCAGGGGAGAGGGGGTTAGTTGTGGGGAGGGGGGGGGGGTGTGGGGGAGGGGGGGGAGGGTTCGAAATGGGGCTTCGGAAGGGGGGTGTTAGAAGTGGGGGTGACTGTGTGTCTGTGTTTTGGCATAATACTATGTATTTCTGTGCATCTGTGCTTCCGGGTCAAAATGACCCGAACAGCACTAAAGTTTCAAAAAATATGAGGGGGGTGTAGCATGGGTGTAGTGCAAAAATATTTTTGTTACATGTTCATCTCAGAAGAATGTTTAAGGCCAGTGAGTTTCAGGTGGAAAAAATGTAAACTTCTACCTTTTTTTCAAAATGAAAATGTAAAACGGGTCAAAATGACCCGAACAGCACTTAAGGGAGAAACATGTCACAGTTCAACTGTATGATCAAGTTCACCTGAAAAGTTCACCTGAAATCTCAAGATAATCACCAAAAAAAAGAAAAACACTGATTTGATTAATTAAATTAAAGGCAATTTGAGGCATATACTCTATTATAACCTACATCCAATAAACAGTGAAGACAGTCTTAACCCAAAAAGCATTTTAGGCTATAATTGTCATTCAATCCATTGGGTGTCATACATCTATACTATCATTTTGCGAATGTCTGTCTGAGTGAGTGAGTGAGTGTCTGTCTGTCTGTCTGTCTGTCTGTCTGAAACAGCGTTTCTCCTCAGTGGCTGGAGCAATTGATCTGAAATCGCATCACAATTAGCATATGAACACACCTAACATAACTGTGAAGCCCGTTTGTCACTTTCACAAATCGGATGCTGTATATTAGCATTTTTATGGTGTATCTACTATCTATTCTGCATCTAGCTTGAGGCACATCTATTCTGCATCTAGCTTGAGGCAAAATGTTTAACCAGCTCTGTGTGTGTGTGTGTGTGTGTGTGTGTGTGTGTGTGTGTGTGTGTGTGTGTGTGTGTGTGTGTGTGTGTGTGTGTGTGCAGGCAGGCGGGTGTGTGTGCAGGCGGGTGGGCGGGCGGGCTGGGGGGGGGGGGGGGGGGGGGTAGCCATTAAACGAAACGGGTATTTCTTACATTGATGCTCCTACATATTATCATGCAAGCACCAGTTAAAGTTACTTTCCATCCCTCATATACTGTATGCACAGTGCATAACCCACACACTGCACATCATTTTGGAGCTCATATCTTTGAACGGGTAAGGGCTAGTAGTATTAAGTGTGTATATCCACTGCATTTCTCTGTGGGCCGGCCAGTCTCTTTAGAATATCACTCCCTCTGGTGGGCATCACGATTCTCTCAATCCCTGTGAATATTTCCTGTACGGATTGCAGTTTTGCGCTGTGATATTCTTTGTTTGAGGGGTCGTTTAGTTTGTCCTGCGTATGCTATACCACAGGGACGTAGCCTATCAACATGTAAATCATATGTGTTGATTTGCAGTTGGTAAATTCACAAATATAGGGATCTTTCTTCCAGTGTGGGGATGATTTAATGTTATTGTTGTATATTTAAGACTTTCACTCCAATACATTAAATACAAATATTCTACTTTGACTCCCATTACATTTCTAGGGGGGGAAAAGTACATTAAATTAAACACTTACAGTATTTTCTGGACTATAAGGCGCACCTGACTATAAGGCGCACTGTCAATGAATGGTCTATTTTCAAACTGTTTTCATATATAAGGCGCACCTGACTATAAGGCGCACATAATAGACGCTACCGTTGCGTTATGCATCCAACAGATGGAGCTGTGCTAAAGGGAATGTCAATGTCAATGAATGATCCATATATAAGGCGCACTGGACTATAAGGCGCACTGTAGTTTTTTGAGAAAATTAAAGGCTTTTAAGTGCGCCTTATAGTCCGGAAAATACGGTAATTAGGCCTAAGCATTATTAGTAAAAGTGCAAAATAAAAATATACTTGAGTAAAAGTACAAACGTATTGGCACCAAAATGTACTTAAAGTACCAAAAGTAAAAGTACTCATTATGCAGAATTTCTGATTTCAAGTTTTCAAATGTTAAAATTATTTTACAATGGTGAAAATGTTTATAGGACAATGTACATAGTTAATGCATGTTTTGTCATAGTAATCCAAATCTACAAAGTAACTAGTAACTAAAGTTTTCAAATAATTGTAGTGGTGTAAAAGTGCAATATTATCCTCTGAGATGTAGTGGAGTAAAAGTAGTAAATATTGGAAATGCTCCAGTAAAGTAAAAGCACCTCAAAAGTGTACTTAAGTAGAGTCCTTGAGTACATACTTAGTTACTTTCCTCCACCGACAGGGAGTGTGGAAGAGAGGGTGGAATGAATGTCAGGAGTGATTTGTGACTGAAGGGTACCAGCAAGAGCAGGCACATGCACACATGGATAAAAGGGCAGGGGCTCAAGCCCCCTTTGATGTCTGTCTGTAAAAGGTGCCCTCTCCAGACCATGAATACAGTTTTTAGTGCAGCACTATGATGAAAGAAATGCAAATGCCCTCTTTCCATGTCATACCTGAAGGCAGCATTCAAGAGAATTGCCTTGTCCAAACTCTCCTGAACTAGAATGCTACATTTTAAGTTGAAATAATTTCCCTCTCTGTATAGAAATCCACGGCACATCCCCAGTATCGACTTGATTATGGTTAGTTCAGTGTGGTATCGTGCACTGAAAATTGCCGACCTCCAAGCTCACAACACGTCGCAGCGCGACGCGTTGTGAGCTTGGAGGTCTGCTATTTTTGATATTCCCACCAAAAGGCCCTTTTAAAATTTCAGCCCCTGCCTCTCTAACATTATCTGCAAGAGTGAGACCAGCCATGCTGTGCGGCTTGCGGGCTTGGAAACGGTGGCACTGACGAAAAGGCAAGAGGCTGAGTTGGAGGTAACTGAATTGACATTGACAAGGGTTGACAAAATCAGAAAGTTCTATAGAGCAGGACCCCACATAATGCAGACCAGTAAGACTCCCTAATCGGGAGATATGCGACCGTCAGGTCACATGACAGGAATGTTAGGGCAAAATCTGTAGGAGCAGTGTCCAAAAATGTGTTTTGCAAAAATCAGCCTGATGGTGATGCTAAATGGGAGAGATCCATGTTGATGACATGACTCTAGATATACTGTGTACCACTTTGCGTGATTTTTGGGCAACATGTGTTTTCATACATTTCATAGATAGCTTGATAGACGTGTTTGACAGCACTATCATCTGTGCATGTTGGATTCATTGTACTACATTTTATGATTTGTATTGTGATGTTGTTGTTTTTTTTTTTTTTTTTTTTGCATGGGCCCCAGGTGGAATAGTCTCCACTACGGTGTAGACCAGTGGCTCATAATCCTTTTTGGCTACAGTACCCCACTGATGTACTTACACTGATTCTCAAAGCAGAGTACCCCCTTCCTCTGAATGCAGCAAAATGTACATCAAAAGTCCAGTTCTAATGTCAATATGTTCAAAATAAAATGGCATAATGGCAAATAAACATTGTTTTCTATCCAATAACAGTTGTACTTATCAAGTAATTGATGTGATTTTGTTTAGAAATGTACAGATGAGCAGGTTCACACAAACTCTGTCAATGTTTTATCATTAACCATAACAGTAAAATATATATTCCCATTTTCGAGTTTTTCTCACATACCTGCAGTACCTCCGAGTACCCCTAGGGGTACACATACCCCCATTTGAGAAACACTTGTGTGTAGACTAATGGGCATCCTTATAACTAAACTAACTATATTAATGTGTATGTTCAGGCATTTAACCCTCAATACTTGGTAAACTTGAGCTTTCACACTGTACTTGGTCTGCCTATCGCACCCCCACCCTTTACACCAAACCTCTTTGCCCCAAAATAGCAGATCTACAAGCTTGTAGATCGGCCTTAATGCCCCAGCTGCCTGTAGGCCTACCACTTTCTCCTCTGTCTCCTTCTTGATCAAGTGCAAATACAGTATGATACATTTATGGCACCATTCGACCACAGCACATCTCACTGTTTCTGAGAACGTTGTTATATACCGTAGTTATGTAAGACATTAAGAAAGATAACATGGCACTTCCACTCACAGGACCATATTGGAAATAAACTTGAGCTTTCCGTGTTTTTTTTATAGATAAGTGGAAATATAAGGTCATGTATAGGCTATGCCAGTGTTTCTCAAACTTTTTTCTGCATGGGTTAGAATCCATGGGCACACCAACATAATACGGAGGTGTAAATATCGTCACTCTCGGGAAGAAACCTTGTATCTCCAAGTTTCAAATGTGTACATTTCTTCGCAAAGTAAACAACAAGGCTGTCGCACAAGAGTAGTGAAAACAGCAGATCTACAAGCAGTGCGAGGCGTTGTGTGCTTGTAGATCGGCTGTTTTCACTAGTTTAAATCGTTTTTTAAAATGATAAATACAATACTGGCTTTCAAGCAGTTTCAAGGGGCACACTTGACCCTTCTCGGGGGCACACCAAAGGTCCCCAGGTACAGTGGTTGAGAAACACTGGGCTATGCAGTTGTGCCAATAAGAATAAATACTATATAACAAAATTTGTATTCATTGTATTTTCTTTTTTAACGGCAAAAATAGTAGATCTATATACACTCTGCTGTTTTTGCTACTGTTGCATGACACTCTGGTACGATAAAATAGGGCATAAAAAATACAAAATAAAATGACATGAAAGAAACCAGGACACATTTCCACAACAGACCTCCCAGCAGGGCCGGATAAAAGATAAAAGAAATACATCCAACTCCCATTGCAATCATCTTTATTCATCTCAGATTACCGTACTTAGAACGGTGGTTCTCAAACTTGTTTTGTGGTAATTTTGGCCGCAGACCTGTGCCAGGGATTCAATATTTTGGTTGTAAAAATGTTTTTAAACATCGGCTATTTTCAGTGTTTAGCATAGATTGTGATGCTATGTTAACTAATTTAGCTGGGAACCACCTGGAACCCCCTCAAGGACCCCGGACCCCACTTTAAGTACCACTTAAAGGTGATACACCATGCATTTAAAAAGTATTTATGTCATATTGTTTATGTCCCAAAAACATTTTTCAAAAGGTTTGAGGCTAAATTACCACTCCTGAATAGAGAGCCTCTCTCATTTTTGAATGGCTCTCATAGCATTTTCAGCTGCAGTACCACCTTTGGTCTGAACTGCGCCACCCCCCCAAAAATCTTTTTGAAAAAAAAAACTTTTTTTTTGGAAAAAAAAAAAACATTTTTGAAAAAATTTTTGAAAAAAACGTCAGCAACTCTGGATAGCCTGTTTTGAGAACCCGTTGGGATGCTTTTAACCATCGCCTTCCCAAAACCAGAGAAAGACACAACGGTCAGAAATGGGAGGTGCTAGTGGGACCCCAAAAAAAGGTTTTAAAATAGGAAAAGTGAAATTTCATGGTGTATCACCTTTAAGAAACATTATTTCAACATAGCATCAAGGCAAAATAATACAGTCTTCATAGGGAGGACTTTTTGGCTCGAAGATCTTTTTTTTTTTTTTTTGCTATTTGTGAAAATACCTGGAAAGTGACATTTTGGGACGTAATGAAGTAATGACAGCAACATTGGGGCTTTGTAAATGAAAAATTACAATTTGGTAAATTAATTTCAATTTGTCCTGGACAACTTGCCCACACACACACAGGAAAACATTTTATTCCCATATAAAGTTATATAAAATTGATATAATATGAAGTGAAAAATGTGATACAATTAATAACGATAAAAAAAAGAGTAATAAAAAAAACAAAGGCATGGACGTTAAAGTGCAGTGAAAAAGTGTAGCCTATTTATGTGAACGTGTCCATACAACAGCAACATTGTTTCAAATAGCATATTACGTAGTTGATGTACAGTATATTTTGTATGTATAATACATACATAATACAGTATATAAGGAACAAGAAACTACTACAAGAAAAAGAATTGCAGTGGAGTAAAGCCTATTATTATAATTAAAAACTGGAAATACTCAATGAAGTTAAAAGCAGGCTGCCTCACAATTTTACTTAAAGTGAATTCACAATGGAAAGCTGCTTTATCCATGCTTCCTTGAGAGGTTCACAAATACCCATATCAAATATGTGATGTAAGCTACGAAGAGGGTGGTGACGACTGCTGTGACGATGATGTTGACCCTCCGGGCTTTGCGTCCATATGACCGAGCTCCCTCCACATCCCCAGAATGCAGCCTGTCTCTGGCCTGCAACCAGCGGAGCAACAAAGCACTCAGGTTTTTCTTATCCACATTATAATATAATAGGTAACATGCGCAGGTTTAGCTTATCCTCATATAATAATAGGCAAAAAGCACAGGTTTCACTTATCCTCATAGGCCTATAATAATATGCACTATGTAGAGAAGCTGTATTGGAAAGACATTTTGGGCCTCTTCCTTGCGTCTGTTCACATTTGTTACCGATTGTACTAACTAGAAGTTCACGGCTCGGCTTCGGGCCGCTCACGTCTAGAGATCGTGCCCGACCTAAACACTCCTTTCATGCACAGAGAACGCAAACAGTCGGTTTCCGTAGTCGGTACTTCCGCCAAATTCCTCTACTTCCGTTTTAGACCCTCGACCGGGGGATTTCTGTCAACTCACTCTGTGTCTCAGAGGAGTTATGTGGACAGTTCTGAAACCTGCTTACCAGTGACATCATTATGAGGATTCCAAGCTACAGTAATAGACATTACAGCCCAACTCATCCTGGAAAGTTAGCATGCTGAAATAGAAACCGTTGTTATGGCATTAATTGAAAAGAAAAGAAAAGAAAAGAAAAGAAAAGAAAAGAAAAGAAAAGAAAAGAGAAATGTTATTTACCAAACTTGCTCAAATTGAAATCCAAAAATGAATGAATTTGTGGCACCACAAAATGGCCGCCACTGCTCTATTAATACCAAAATAGGTGGGTTTCAAATAGGTCTATACATTCAACAGCTTACTAAAGTAAAGTAAAGTAAAGTAACTCAAACCTAGACTTAAACTCACCTGGATGGAATAAAGGAGGGCCCAGAAAGCACAGCAGCAGGGGTTACAGTACACAAAGCTGACCAGGGACCAGACCAGGTGATCTCTGGGAGGAGGAGGATCAGGGAACCTGCTGCCCTACACAAACAACACAACACAACACAACACAACACAACACAACACCAGTGGTTGAGAAAGTTCTCAAATGTTTTACTTAAACATGGCCCGAAATGATCATGTATGATACAGTAAGTCACGTGGTCTCTCTGAAAACAGATTGAAACGGCGCGCAACATCACGTGTGGTATATACTGTATGTATGTACGTCTCCTCCTCCAGCTCCAATTTCAGGTGGGTTGCCAATTTCAGCCAATCAGGAGAGAGTATCTATTCATCAGCCTCGCGGAAACGCCTCGCCTCGCGGAAACGCCCCTCTCAATAATTTTAAGTATGAAAGTGCATTTGAACGTTAGACTTAGTGCAAAGCATTACTGTACCTACAACCTACCGATCCATTACAATAATACACGCAGAATACGGCCAAACTATGATTTTTTTTTGTTTGGGATATGTTTTTATTTAGAGCACAGTAGTGACAAATGAATAGCTTTCTCAGTACGTTTTTCTCTTTAGCGAAGTTACAAAGTTTTCCCTTTTTCAGTACAAAGTAAGTTTCAATTTATTATTTTTTTTAGCACAGTTTATTTTGAGCACTGTAGTGACAAATTAATAGCTGTGCATTGTGCAAATGCAGGCTTTTCTCAGTACAAGTTTTAAGATTGTCTTCATGCCTTTACTAGGTCTGACTTCAAATTTGTATTACAACTATCCTAATTACCAGTAAGACTCCCTAATCGGGAGATAAGCGACCGTTGGTCGCTTATCTCCTGTCACACTGCTGACATCAGTATGACATCACACCGTACACAAATGACCCTTATATAAGACCGGCATTATCTACAGACAGATTAGTAACAAGATGTCAAAATCATTGAAGGTTTACCCTACTAACCAACTGTTTACCATAGCAACCATGTTTTTTACCTTAGCAACCAACTGTTTACCCTAGCAACCAACTTTTTACCACAGCAACCATGTTTTTTTTACCCTAGCAACCAACTGTTTACCCTAGCAACCAATTGTTTACCATAGCAACCATGTTTTCTTACCCTAGCAACCAACTGTTTACCCTAGCAACCAACTGTTTACCATAGCAACCATGTTTTTTACAGGGCCTGGGATTGATGACATCAGAAATCTCCATATATGGGCATGAAAGGGATTTTGTTTCTGGAAATATGTCTGTGGGGTGCCACATTTGGAATAAAACACTTACATCACACATCTGGATATCCATACAGCCCATCTAGTTTGCCTGTGTCCATTTATGCCCATATATCTGATGACATTGGGACAATGATCTCCATATATGGGCATAAAACTTATGTTAATTAGTAAAGCCTGGGGATCTCCATATATGGGCATGAGGGGTACCCTAAAAGGGCATCATCTGGGAATAGCAAATATAGTTATCCTAGAAAGTGAAAATCTTACATCAAAGGCCATAACTACCTACCTACCACCATACTGCATTCCTCATTAAACTACCTACCAGTAAGATGCCTAAGGGAGAAAAGCAAAGGGCGAGGTTGCACCATTTCTTGGTCTTCTGGCCAGTGATGTATATCGGACCATTTAACCATATATGGAGACATCTGGTACCCAAAGATATTCACAGATATGGGCTTAATATTGATGACATAAGGGATCTCCATATATGGGCGTAAAAGGGATTTGGTTCCCCTGGCATCACAGGGATCTCCATATATGGGCATAAAATGGATTTGGTTACCCTGGCAACACAGGGATCTCCATATCTCCATATATGGGCATAAAAGGGATTTGGTTCCCCTGGCATCACAGGGATCTCCATATATGGGCATAAAAGGGATTTGGTTCCCCTGACATTACAGTGATGTCAGTGGCTGGTTCTACAGAGGGGATCTCCATTTATGGGCATAAAAGGGAATGTATGTATGATGATGTCAGATATCATAGACGTCATAGGACTTTCACATAACGAATAACTGAGTAAGCATGTAAACCCGTAAAATCTATATTTGGGCATGGCTGATTTATGACCTCATCATGATGACACGAGCAAACACAGCTGAATTGTATAAATGATCAGTGCAGAAACCAACAGAAGTATTTGACCAAGACTCTTCGATTTAAACATCAACAAAGGTGTGACGTTTGTTGATGGTCACAAGTGACGTGTGACGGACGGACGGACGGACGGACGGACGGACGGACGGCCGGTGGAGGTTTTCATAGTAAACTGCTCCCTGACGGTCGCAATAATACACTATAATGGATTATAACTGTGATTATAATTCACTATAAAGTATTAATGTATTGGGTTAGGGTTAATACTATGATAATTATAATAGACTATAATAGATTATAACAGTGATTATAACACAATAGAATCTATTATCATGTATTATGTATGAAAAGTATATGAAAAGTCAGTGAGTGAAGTCATTATGACGTGTTTGGCCCTGTTTGGCCTCGCTCAGACATTCTCTGGAGTGGATACTTTTTAGTACCACGTTTATTACCACTGTCACACCACTCTACCCAGGTCCTTGTAAGCCCCTTTTCGACTGAGAATTCAACCGAATTCTGAGAGAAGAGACCAGTCCAATGATTCATAGCCTTTCTGCAAATATAAGTGGCTACAACCTATAAGGAATGAACAACCTGTGAGCCACACACAAAGGCACCAGATGTCGTTCCTCCCAAGAGCATACAAGCTTTATCAGAAGTAATAGAAACGTTTTTATTGTTGTGTTTCGATATTTGATGGGTTGTTTTAGTTTTTTTAATAGAGCGGTCCTCTTGTCCTTGTCTTAATTGTAAGAAACAGCATAATTCATACTGTTATACTATGATGTTTTCTAATAAAACTTGAACTTGATTTAACATTAATTGCAACTGCAAAATATCACTTATAGCCTACTTAAGACAACTCAAACAATAAAATATTAAAAAGACAATGTGAGCACTTTGAGCTTGTAGATCGGCTATCGCAATCACATAATGGCTTACGGGAGAAGTAGTTCCTTCACGTCATTGTTTTTATGAAAAACGTTGATTGTGATTCATCAGGACGCTGGTGAATTATTATTATTATTATTACATATATATATATATATAATATTAATATTTTAAATATACTAGAAGCTGGGCCGCCCTTCGGGCGGCCCAGCGTCTAGTCGGCGACCTGGCCAACTCGGGAACGATGTAAATAGGGAATGAATGTCCCGCCCTTTAATGCAAACCCCATTATACCTGTTGTCATAGGACCCGTTTTGACCATCTGTTTGCCTGTGTCCATTTATGCCCATATATGGAGATATCTGTTATCTGTCTGTCTGTCAGCGTCCATTTTATGTCCATATATGGAGATCACTGCAGATATAGTTCTGGGTCCATTTTATGCCCATATATGCCCATATATGGAGATATCTGTCTATTTGCGTCCATTTCATGCCCATATATGGAGATCTCTGTATCTGTCTGTCTGTGTCCCTTTATGCCCGTATATGGAGATCTTTGTGATTCTGCATACATTTTATTTCTGGGTCCATTTTATGCCCATATATGCCCATATATGGAGATATCTGTCTATTTGCGTCCATTTCATGCCCATATATGGAGATCTCTGTATCTGTCTGTCTGTGTCCCTTTATGCCCGTATATGGAGATCTTTGTAATTCTGCGTACATTTTATGCCCATATATGCCATTTGCGTCCATTTTATGCCCATTTATGGAGATCTCTGTATCCGTCTGTCTGTGTCCCTTTATGCCCGTATATGGAGATCTTTGTGATTCTGCGTCCATTTTATGCCCATATATGCTATATATGGAGATATTCAGAGATTTTTTGTTGACTCATGTGACGTACGTGATGTCAGAGCCTTTTATGAGTGATGTCACAATGAGTCAGCGCTTGCGCCGATTTCCTCCGGAACAGCCCGGCACTGCACTCCGTGCCGCGGCGGGGAACGCGCGTGCCGAATCTGAAGCCGGTGGGACGAACGGTTCTCAAGATACGCGGATTACAGACAGACAGACAGACAGACAGACACACACGCAGAGACTTCTCGCATTTATAGATAGATTAAAAATAATTTCCAGAAACGTCTAAAGTAAATAAATTGGATTGGATTACTGCCTCTGACACCAGCGCCAACAAAATTGAATAAAATAAACTTGGCAGCCGCTGGTTCTTCTTCTCAAGTTTGATGAATCTGTTGTTTAGACCTCCTGTGCTTTTTCCAGTTACATAAGTGTTCCTCATGTCTTCCAGGGGTCTTCAGCAGGGAGAACTGAACCATATACAGTATGTCGTGGGGGTTCCTGCGTCAAACATGATAACAATTGAGTACTTGAGACGAATAACAGTCTAAGTCCATATTTTAACATTTTGAATATAGATATTTTTTTGATTTACCAGACTGTAAACCACAAACTAGAAGTTTTTAATCTGTTAAATTCTTAATGAACTCCCCCTTCATTTTGTTGATTTAGATTTTTTTTACTTAACTCATATATATTGAGAATTATAAGACATAATTCTTATGGAAAGTGGAAAAACAGTATTATCTCCAACAGTTTGTCGAACAACAGTATATATCCGTACAAGCAATATTCAGCAGACAAAGGGAGCAGATAACATTAAAACAGACTATTAAACAAAATGGGGGGTGAGTGCATTAACAATTTAACAGATAAAAAAATACTAGTTTGTGGCTTACAGTCTGGTAAATCAGAAAATATATATTAAAAAAAATTAAAATATGGACTGTTATTCGTCTCAGGTACTCAATTGATAATCATTGCTAAAGTCATAGACACTGACCCGGTAGCATCTAATTTCCTGGCCAAATAGGGTCATGCTACAAAGCATCGCACACAACTTACCGGCAATCACAGCTGCTGCCAGGCCCGTGCACACATAGATCTAAAAGGGGGCTTAAGCCCCCATGCCCTTTTACCCATCTGTAAAAACATACCCTCTCCAGACCATGAACACAGTTTTTACTATGGTCAAAGAAATGCAAATGCCCTCTTTCCATGCCATACCTGAAGGCAGCATTCAAGAGAACTGCCTTGTCCAAACTCTCCTGAACTTGCAGCATCTTATGTTGAAATAATAGCCCTCTCTGTGAAATCCATGCCGTTACACCACATCTCCGGTATTCACTTGATCATGCTTAGTTTAGTGTGGTGTCAAGTACCGAAAATATGCTTTTTTCACTATTTTCACCAAAAGGCCCTTTTAGAAATATCAGCCGCCTCTCTAACATTCTCTGCACGTCCCTGGCTGCTGCCCGGGTCTGACAAATACCAGATTCACTCAGCATGCTTATTTTAGGGATTACTTTTCAGCCTGGCTCATACTCCATTGCCAAAAAAGAAAAAAAACACTTAAATGTAGATCAGTGGTTTCCGCCCAAGACCCAAACGGTACAAAATATTTGGTGTCTCCCCAAGACTCAAATGTACAAAAAAAATCATATCATATATTGACCGCTCCATTGTGAAAATAGAAAATATCTGCAATTTTCCTTTTTTTTTATGGATTTTGATTTGATTTATTTATTTGAAAAGTTTGGGGGATTTCTTTTTCACTTTTGAAATAATAAAAAGAGGGATATTGACTTGTGACCCCAAAATGGGTCTCAACCCATTGTTTGGGAAACACTGTTCAGTTTAATATGACACAGTGTAACTTGTGCACATGCACATCTTCTATTAGTACATGAATAGTTTGATATTGGTAACTGCTAGGTTACTGATTAGCATGGTGGTTGACACAGTAGATCGATTGATAACTAATCATTGCTGATAGATGGACTGATAACCGTCTGCATGCAAGTGCAGATAGTCACATAAGTTAAAGGTACTGTACTTCATCTTGGTTAAAAGTTAAACCTCTATATTCACAGGGGTAAACAGAAAATACATCTTTACTATTATTTATTACTACTAGATTGTTACACATATTGTCCCAGTTATGTTTCCCAATTCCACTTGTTTGTCCATCTTGTCTTCTCTCCTGTTTGGATAAAATCGGTATACTAACCTACAGTGTTGGGGACGTTAAAGTTACATGTAACTGAGTTACGTAACTAAGTTACATTTTGCTGTAAATTGCTGGTAACTGAGTTACATTCAAGTTTTTGTAACTCTTCAAGTAACTGAGATACTTTTTGGGCTCAAGTTACAAGCAAAGTTATTTTTTTACAAGTTTTGTTAAGATTGAGGATTACATGTCATGACTCATGTAACAGTGTCCTCAACAGATCATAATTCACTTATTTTTTAACTTTATTTTAGGAACACAGATGTTTACTAAAGAGAGGCATATTTCTGCTGGCATGGGACTTTTTTGTAGGATATTATATTTTGTTTCATGTACACCAAATGTACATTCTCAATTTAACGCTGAACAAAAAGTTACTCAGTTACTCAATTTACTTTTTCTATGTAACTTGAAACTTTTACATTATTTTCTCCAGGGGTATAACTTTAACTTGATCAAGTTACTGCCATGGTGAGTTACTTGTAACTGTACAAGTTACGCTTTCAAAGTAACTTCCCCAACACTGCTCACCTAAAAATGTATGTACTGTATTTTCTGTTTATTAAAGAGATGGAGAGACAGGGACAACCCCTGTTGCTGAACACAAACATACTATCACAATAGATACTGTTTAACACTTTACTTGACCTGATGTCTCACACATATTATACTGTAGCTTTTGCGATCTTACTGACTCCCAACTCAATTTCCCTATCGTTGATGCTTTGAAACAGAAGGAGAGGAGAAAAAAAATGAATTGGTCTCACCTGGCCTTTGGAATTCAAGGTGATCATCTCCGTCTGGTGAAATGAGGCATCCATGGTTTCAGAGAAAGAGAAACTTTGCGCAGAAAAGGTGGAGAAAGAAAGTTACAAAACAATCTCTGTCCTGAAGGTAGACACGACAAGCAAGCCTGGAGAAGAGCAGCTGTAGAGTGAACGAGAAATGGAACTGATGATGACACACACACACACACACACACACACACACACACACACACACACGCACACACGCACACATGCGCGCGTGTGCACGCACACACACAACACAGCTTAAAGGAGTAGTTCACCCCCAACATGACTTTTTTTC
The DNA here is from genome assembly GCF_963921795.1 of Nannobrachium achirus. Taxonomy (NCBI): domain Eukaryota; kingdom Metazoa; phylum Chordata; class Actinopteri; order Myctophiformes; family Myctophidae; genus Nannobrachium; species Nannobrachium achirus. Next base: position 33,132 of record NW_027664644.1, read on the forward strand.
TATCGATTACTCACTCCATTGACACTTGAGTTCAATAATACTTTTTAGTTTTTGTTGCATTCTTAAATGGCCATTTCACCTCTGGGACAACCCAATCTTATTTTATTGTTGTTTGGGGGACAACAACAATAAAATAAGATTGGGTTGTTCCTGAGGTGAAGTGGCCCTTTAAGGGAAACACGACGCGGAGGCGGCGCGGCAAAGCATACGCAGGTGCGGGTCTGCCGCCTCGCCTGCCGCACCGATACGACGCTGTTCTATTTTCCCAGCCTTGCCGCACGGTGAAAATGTTCCCCCCACCGGGGGAAATGGATGCGCCGTGCAGCATCGCGGTGCAGCATCGCGGTGCAGCATCGCGCCGCATCCCGGCACTTCCCTTTAAGCCAGGGGTCTTCAACAGGGGGTCCAGGACCCCAAGGGGGTCCTCAGAGTTACTACAGGGGGTCCTCCAAATCATTCTCCTTTTTTATATTAACCACTTGAACCTATAGCGTCCATAATTGGAGAACTTGAGCCAAAAATAGCAGATCTACAAGCTCACAACGCCTCACGCTGCGAGGCGGTGTGAGCTTGTAGATCGGCTATTTTCAGCAAAGAAGTCTAGTGTAGAGGGGAAAAAGAGCAGACTAAGTACAGAGTGAAAGGTCAAGTTTATTAAGTAGCCTATTGATGGTTAAAGTGGTTAAATATCTGAAAACACAAATTGAAATGAATCCAAAATACACTGATGATTATGCTGTCAAACAATGAAACTATATGGAATCCATGAACAGGTTGTGGGGGTCCCTGCTTCATCTCTCTCTCAACAATGGGGGTCCCTGGCCTGAAAACATTGAAGATGCCTGCTTTAAGCCAATAACGTGGATTATAATAAATGTGCCGCCATTGATTTCTGATGGGAGACAGAAATGCATTTGTGTCATCCACGGCAGCCATGTTAAGTGGTCAGATGGATGGGCCGCGGACACTTTTGAGATCTTAAGGGGGCCCCTGACACGGGAGCAACTAAAAGTTTCTTATCAGCGGCCCTGCAGGTGGCGCTAATTGCAGTTAGTTGTGACCGTAGGTCGCAGTTTACAATGAAAACCGGCACATCCTGTCAGTCAGTCAGTCCGTCACACATCTTCACCTCAGACTAGGCTGAAGTCCACACTCTTGCTGCCTCAGACCCTCCTCCTGTGTAGTGAAAATAGCCGATCTACAAGCTTGCGCCGCGCTGTGCGTTTGTAGATCTGCTATTTTTACTAGTTTGAGTCTTGGGCAAACCTCTAATCTCTTTTTTGGGAACCGGTCGTTGAACCTCTTTCCCAAGTGTTTCGCCAGGGGCGTCAATTGGGTATGGCAGGAGTATGCAGCTGCCATAGCCTACCCTGGGTTCAGGGGGGAAAATAAAAGTTACTTTTAAATATAAATCCATGAATGTCTCTTTGTCTATCTGTGCTGGTTATTATGTTGTTAAAATATAGTAAAATAACTACAAATGCAACATTTTACAAAATGGTCACTTCAACACGGTTATATAATTATATTCTCCACATTTCAGCTCCACAGGTGCAATGCATTATTGTTAATTGTGGCACGTTTACTAACATAAGTTTAGCTGCACTTGAACAACCGTTCCAGGCTGCCATTTCCAGCCCAAGAAACCGTAGAAACAGGGGGAAAAAAAAGAAAATGTACTTCTCAAAATAAATGAATCATGCCTGTTGATAAGGTATGGCAACATGACTGGTGTCTTGAACGCGCGCGAAGGCGCGCGTTCAAGACACCAGTCATGTTGCCATACCTTAGCTTTTTCTGAACTGACGCCACTGTGTTTCGCCCAGGTGGACAGGGTTTCCACCGACTGGTTTCGACCCTGCAGGGGCAACGTGACTATAGATCAGGGCTCTTCAACGTTTTCATGCCAAGGACCCCTTAGCTGAGAGAGAGATGAAGCAGGGACCCCCAGATTCCATATCATTGTTTGACAGCACAATCATCAGTGTAACATGACATTGATTCATGTCAATTTGTGTTATTAGATTATGTAACCACTTGAACCGTCAATACTTTTTTCCCCTCTTCCCCCCTTTTCCACCAAACCTCTTTGCCGAAAAGAGCCGATCTACAAGCTCACAACACCTTGCGCTGTAAGGCGTTGTGAGCTTGTAGATCTGCTCTTCCCGGCTAAATTTCTCAGAATATGGACGTTAGGGTTCAAGTGGTTCATATAAAAAAGGAGAAAAAGGTTTCTATCACACAAAGATCCATGAATTGAATGCCAAGGACCTCCGACGCAAACAAGACCGTAAAGGGCTTATTTGGGATGTTCCTTTGAGGCAGGGTGTTTAACTGTACTTGTGCTGTACTACTTTTTTTTTTTGGCTGTACTTGTAGCCTACTGTTCTTAAAGGAGTAGTTCACCCCCAAAATGACTTTTTTTCTATTGATTACTCAGGCCATGGAGAGTAGAGTTCAATGATATTTTTTGGTTTTTGTCACATTCCTAAGACAAAAATTTGATTTGAGTAAATTTACCCCCAGTGACCCGTTTCGAAACGGGTCACCATCCGGAACTAATGGGGTAAATTTATTGTTATCACATTTTTGTCTTAGGAATGCGACAAAAAACTAAAAATATTATTGAACTCTACTCTCCATGGCGTGACTAATCAATAGAAAAAAAGTCATTTTGGGGGTGAACTACTCCTTTAAATGTTGTCTAATAAAATATTCAATCAATCAATCAATGAACTTAAACATAAATCCATAAAAACAAAACAAAAAAACAGGACACAACAGACCTCCCAGCATGCCTGGATAAAAGGTATAAAGAAACACATCCAACTCCCATTGCAATCCTCTTTATTCATCTCAGGACAAATTGCTCAATGTACACACAATCCATTACTTTGAACGGTGATTCTCAAAAATGTTCGAACCCCAAATACATGTGTATTTTGGCCACAGCCGTGTGCCAGGGATTGAACAATATTACAAATTCTTCCATTTCTTCAAGTTTTCATGTTTTAAAACATCAGCTATGTTCAGTGAGCCAATACATAGATTGTGATGCTATTAGGGATGGGCCGATATGAAAATGTCATATCACGATTATTGTGACAAAACAAATCGCGATTTATGACATTATCACGATAATCAAAATCCATTATCCTGGGGCGGAACATTTGCCAAAAAATAGCAGATCTACAAGCTCACAACACGACGCGTTGAGAGCTCGTAGATCGGCAATTTTTTGGCAAAGACATTTGATAGAGATTGAAAAAATTACTGTATCAAGTAAGTATATTATAAGTACGTTTTACCAATAGAGGGTTTTAGCGGTACAGGATATGCAGCTCGGCAAATAAACAAGCTCGCAGCGCGGCACTCTGTGACCGAGTGCCGCACTGCAAGCTTGTAGATCTGCTATTTTAGAAAAATTTTCAATAGTTAAAGTATAAAATAATAATAATAGTTAAAACAGCTGATCAACAAACTCACAACGTTTGCACTTTCACCCAATAATAATTTAGAATTCTGGACATTTTGTAACAGAGTTTCTATACTAGTAAGACACCTGAGGGTGGAATGCGACCTCAGGGTGACATGCGCGCCAATTCTTGACTATCTGGCCAACCACAGCGTTTCTCTGACGATTCTAGTTGTTATCATTCTGGGGGGAGTTTGTTCATGTTTTTGTGAGGGTATCAACCCTAGGAGACACGGGGAGAACATGCAAACTCCACACAGAAAGGCCCTATCGCCAACCCCACCTAGGGTGTGAGCGATAGGGCCTAAACATGGAGATGTGGAGAACACTATATATGGAGATAGTCCAGTCCATCATGTCATATGGGACTACCGTCATAGACAGTAGCCATTGTTAGGCCGGAGTCAATGGCTGTCTGTCTGACTGTCTGTACAGGAAGTGATGTCACATGACATACTTTTTATGCCCATATATGAGTCATTCTGTACCACATCTCCATGTTTAGGCCAAACAGGTTCGCTCCATTTCTCCATGTATAGGTCAAAATGACCAACGTCGAGCTTGACAAGGAGGATACCGCACATTGTACCTCATCCACCATTTCTTCTCTCTCCTTTTGGTATCTTTATCCTCCTCCTCCTTTTTTTCTTTTTTATTCTTCTCTTTTTTTCACAGCCGCCCCCATATTTACTTTAGAAAATATATATTAAATTCTAAGAACGTTTCGAGTACCAGTGATACAAGAGCGAATAAGCTCTACACTTCTGGAATCCTGTGCGTCGACTTAAAGTCGGATCCAGGCCTAATAACTTTATCTAGCCGCCCCCGTTGCCACCTCCTTTTCTTTTCTGAGACACATTGTACCTCATCCACCCTTTCTTCTCCTTTTGGTATCTTTATCCTCCTCCTCCTTTTTTTGTCTTTCTTAGTCTTGTGTATCCTTCTCTTTTGGCTACTGTCTATGACGGTAGTCCCATATGACATGATGGACTGGACTATCTCCATATATAGTGTTATCCACATTTCGTGTAGCCGCCCCATACAGGAAGTGATGTCACAACTCGCTGACATCACACTGACATCACAGGGGTACGGAAGGACACTCAAGCGACACGGTTCTTCAGAGTATATGCGACCTTCGGTCGCAATTAATTTGCAGTAATGTTACTTTTACTTATCATAGACATTTGAGTACTTTTCCCACCACTGCTATCAGTAACGTACATCATCCACACTACATGAAATATGATGACAGCGATGAGCAGGATGATGTAGACTGCTGTGACGATGATGTTGACCCTCCGGGCTTTGCGTCCATATGACCGAGCTCCCTCCACATCCCCAGAATGCAGCCTGTCTCTGGCCTGCAACCAGCGGAGCAACAAAGCACTCAGGTTTTGATGATCCTCATATCATATAATTGGCTCTATGAGCAGCAGCCATATCCTTTTGTCCGCCACAGGTGTAACCAATTATACTAACTAGAAGCAGTGCTCTTCCGAGCACAGGTCTCCACCAGGCCACACAAATCGGCCTGTTATAGCGCCACCATTAGGGCCATTTGAAAACTTTGGGGCAGAGGTTCTGAATTGGCATCCAGGGAGTGTGTGTGCTCATTTTGGCAGCGACCGGGCCAACGGCGCCGGAGATTAGCTGTACACAAACTGGGAGGACGAATCGGCCTGTTATAGCGCCACCATGAGGGCCATTTGAAAAATTTGGGGCAGAGGTTCTGAATTGGCATCCAGGGAGTGTGTGTGCTCATTTTGGCAGCGAACGGGCCAACGGCGCCGGAGATTAGCTGTACACAAACTCAGGACGAATGGGCCTGTTATAGCGCCACCATGAGGGCCATTTGAAAAATTTAGGGCAGAGGTTCTAGATTGGCATCCAGGGAATGTGTGTGCTCACTTTGGCAGCGACCGGGCCAACGGTGACTGAGATTAGCTGCACACAAACTGCGAGGACACACACACGGACGGACACACGGACACACGGACGGACGGACGCACGGACGGACGGACGGAGGGGAAAACATACTCTCCCCTCAGCCTTCGGCTGGTGGAGACAATGAAGACTCATTTAGGCTATAGCCAACTTGGCTTTTATGGCATAGGTATGACATTTGGTATATAGTCTTTTTTATTGGCCGGAAATGTTGTCTATATACATTCATGAAACCACCTGCTGACCACCTGTCAGCATTGAGCAATTTTTTTTATATAGGCTAAAAGTTTGGGCCCATTCATTTACTATACACTATTATAAAGGAAAATAAATACCCCCAAAATCTGCTTGAAGTAGCTTGTGAGGGGTCAAACTAGGGGTTTTGAATTATTCCGAATCCATTGCAAGCATTTGTTTTGCATGAAAACATTCCTTGGGCTAAAAACGGCGAGAAGTGACTGGCACCCTACCCCCACCCCCCTTTTCCCCCTACTCTGTGTTTTATACTTGTGATGATATTTGAATGTTTTTGTTGCTATTTTTATGTTCATGAATTGAATACCAAGGACCTCCGACGCAAACAAGACCTTATTTGGGGTGTTCCTTAAGGCAGGGTGTTTAACTGTGCTGTACTGCATTTTTTTGTTTTGTTTTGACTGAACTTAGGATTCTGGTCGTGCAGGCAGAGGCTCTGAGCCACTAGGTTCAAGGTTCAAAGTTTTACTTTATTGTTACGTCTTTTGTACAGTTACATAAGAGTAAAACTTATTTTTGTTGGGAGACAATGCAGTGGTCTACTACTACACATTAGGGCATTAACGAAAAAGTCGACAAGTCGACTCAGTTTGTTTACAGTTGAGTGAGAAAACAATGTTTCACATTAAGTTAATCATCTGGGGACCCCCCAAAATAATTGGGGGGTTGTGTGTGATGTGATGATGTCATCAAACGATAAAGTCGACTTCAACTCAACTTTTTACTGAGTCAAGTCGACTTGCTAAAATCACAAGTCATTAATGCCTTACTAGCCCCCAATACCCTGTATATCTGTTTGACCAGAATGGAACAGAACCTTAATTGGCATAAACGGTAACTCTTGTGAAGGAAGTAAGGCATGGCTGCCAGTGCTTAGTTTAGTCATATTTTTTCGAATATGTCAAATTAAAAAAAGTACAATTTTGCACTTCCAAGATCAAAGAAAACAAATAAAGAATATCAGATTAAAACATAGCAAGTAATAAAACAAACAAAAAAAGAAACCTATCTATCTATCTATCTATAAAGAGCCTATTGGCCCCCACTAAAGTAGACGACAGAGTACAGCATCTTGCAATGGGAGAGAGAGAGGAGAGAGAGCACTGAGAGGCCGGCTACACAGAGCTGGATATTTCTGAATGTGGATATCTGAAAAACCGGGATATATGAAATATCTCCGTCTGGCCTAGGCCTAAATGCCTTAGACGTCCACAGACCAAGAACAATAGTGTTTTGTTCTTGGTCCACGAAAATCAAATCAAATCAAATCAAATCAAATCAAATCAAATCAAATCAAATCAAATCAGACTTAAACTCACCTGGATGGAATAAAGGAGGGCCCAGAAAGCACAGCAGCAGGGGTTACAGTACACAAAGCTGACCAGGGACCAGACCAGGTGATCTCTGGGAGGAGGAGGATCAGGGAACCTGCTGCCCTACACATACAACACAACACAACACAACACAAACAACACAACACAACACAACTCAACACAACACAACAGGGACGTGCAGAGAATGTTAGAGGCAGGGGCTGACCTCCAAGCCTGGAGGTCGGCTATTTTCGCTACTTGATACCACACTAAACGCATAAAAAAATAAATACTGGAGATGCGTACGGCATGGATTTCTACACAGAGAGGGCAATTCATTCAGCATAAGACGAAGCATTCAAGTTCGGGAGAGTTTGGAAAGGCAATTCTCTTGAATGCTGTCTTCAGGTAGGCCTATGGCATGGAGAGGAGGCATTTGCATTTCTTTTTCTCATAGTAAAAAAACTGCATTCATGGTCTGGAGAGGGCACTTTTTACAGACGGATAAAGGGGCAGGGGCTCAAGCCCCCTGTGATGTCTGTGTGCATTTGCAACACAACGCAATGCAGCACAATGCAGTGGTGGAGAAAGTACTGTATGCAAATGTTTTAATTAAGTAAACAATGCAATCAATACCGCAATGTAGAAATACTGTGTTACAGTAAAAAGTCCAGAAGTGCTGATATTCATAAGTTAAAAGGTGTGAGTCCTGTATGAGTCTGCCCTCCTTTAAAATAACTAGACCTTACCCGTTTGAAGATATGTGCTCCAATATATGTGCAGAGTGTGGGTTATGGAGAAATTAACTGTAACTGGTGCGTGCATGAGAATATGTGGGAGCATCATAATGTAAGGAGCAACCCATGGAGGAGTGTATATCTTTTGATGGATACAAATAATTTAACAGCTAAATTAGGTGAATAGAAGTATGGGGATGTATGCGCTTGCTCTACATAATTTTGCCATACCCGTCGGAAGATAAGACACACATCAAATGCACCCGGTGCATTAGTGACCCGTTCATGCAGGCAAACCACATATATGAGAGAGAGAGAGAGAGAGAGAGAGAGAGAGAGAGAGAGAGAGAGAGAGAGAGAGAGGAGAGACACTGCAACATTCCTAACTGTGAGATTGGTGTGTGTGTGTGTGTGGGGCTACAGATCCCATGGCCTGGAGGAACGGACCGTAACCCTGACAACAGGGTGTAGTGTTGAACAGAAGTGGTAAAGAAACGCTAATAAATAGCTTGAATTTGTGAAAAATTGAAATCGGGCTCCGTCACCGTCTGTATAATGCTAATGGCCAATGCCATGTGAAATTTGGGATCAGTTGCTGAAGAGATAAAGGTGGAAATGCATTTACTGACTGACTGACTGACCTACTGACTGACCTCTCTAATTATAGTATGGATGTCTCACACATAGAGTTCTCAACAGGCCTGAAAATAGGCCTAGAATTATTGAATGCTTTAACCAGTGAAAAATAGCAGATCTACAAGCTCATAGCGCGGCACTGAGTGCCGCGCTGTGAGCTTGTATATCTGCTATTTTTCTGCTAAAACATCGGGTCGGGTTTGGAAAGAATTTGGATTTGGAAAGAATTTGCACAGAGTAATAGTAATAAAATAATAAAAAAAATATTTTTTCTTTTTTCATTGAGCCCGAGGCCCTACCTGGCCCGACTAATTAGCATACATTTTAGGCCCTACCCTACCCTAAATGGGGCTAGTCCCGTTTGGCCGGTGTAGCGATAGGGGTCGGTGTAGCGATAAGGCGGTGTAGCGATCAGGGGGAACCTTTCCAACAGACTGTAAAGCAAGCAATCTTCATCCCATTCATGCGTTTATCGTGGGCTTGCCCAGGCCTTACGGCCTGGGCATAAATATAACGATTGCATTCACCACGGCTTCGTAACTCGCGCGGCGCTCCGTCGGCCTCGTGGCCCTGGCCCACTTTTCGCGGGCGCGAAGAGCAGGACCAAGGTCCGCTGGCCTTCGCGCCGCTTGCAATGTTGTGGACAATAACTGTGACATATAACCATTGTATTGCTCATCAGTACGGTAGGAGAGCCCGTTCGTACATTTGCCCCTGTTAGTCCACTTCGCCGTCGCTACACCGCCCTATCGCTACACCGCCCTATCGCTACACCGCCCTATCGCTACACCGGCCAAACAGGATTTTCCCCCCTAAATGTTGGTCGGGTTTGGGTATGGTTGGGTTTGGGCAGAATTTGAGAACTCTACTCTGGACGTGCAGAGAATGTTACTCGTACTCTACACATATAGCTACATATACCCGTAGCTTTTACGATCCTACTGACTCCCAACTAAATTTCACCACAATTCCTTATATTGTTGATATTTTCAAACAGACGGAGAAACAACAACAACAACAACAATGTAATAATTGTTCTTACCGGGCCTTTAGATTTCAGGGTGATCACCTCCGTCTGAACTGAGGCAACCATGACTCAAGAGAAAGAGAAACTTTGCGCAGAAAAGGCGGAAAAAAAGGGAACAAAACTATCTCTGTTCTTAAGGTAGAATCGACAAACAGGCCTGGAGAAGAGCAGCTGTAGAGCGAGCGTGAAATGTAACTGATGAGTCAGTACACACACACACACACACACACACACACACACACACACACACACACACACACACACACACACACACACACACACACCTACACACACACACACACACACACACACACACACACACACACACACACACTCTTAGGCTTAACACGGCTTAACACTTAACAAGGCTTAACACTTGACGCCCAACCACAGCAGCCATGTTAAGTGGTCAGAAGCGTGGGGCTGCAGACACAGATCTTTAAGGGGGCCCCTGATGCTGAAAAGGTTTTGGCTGCAGTTCCCATTAATGGCCCTGCAGGTGGCGCAAATTGCCCTCCTGTTGGGTTGCAGAAAAAAAATCTGAAAAAAAAAATCCATCAAAGTCAATGGCAACTTCACCTAACTTTACCCTTGGTTTTTCAGTCGCTAGGTTCAAGTCTGTTACCTCACAAGCATCATGAAGCAATGATATTTCCCACCTTTCGTTTTAAAGCGCCTTCCGACTGGAACAATCTACCTGCTCATATCCGGTCAATATCATCTTTTCAATTGTTCAAAACATCGCTGTCCACTCATTTTGAGACTACTTGCTCATGCTTTTGTAGTGATACGCGGAAGCGGGAATTGAACCCGGGACTCCCACTTGCCAGTCCAACGCACAACCAGTCGTGCTAACAGGGCTGAGCCCGATTAGCAGGGCTGTTGTCGCTGGTTCATGGCTGGTACTAACTGTGAGGGCTACAATCACCCACCGGATCTTTGGAGCGCGCCCTCGCGCTTCACACTCCACGTCGCGGACCGCCGCACACGACGTGGACCTGTCCCTCACGCGACGATACCACGCTCCTCATCCTGCCGACAACGCCAGATTGTAGTGATACACGGAAGCGGGGATTGAACCCGGGACTCCCACTCGCCAGTCCAACGCACAACCATTCGTGCTAACTGTGGGGGCTACACTTTCATTAACAGTATAATAGATCTCTGACACAGTGATTCATTATATATGTGCTGTGTTTTTTGTTCGTTTTGTTTGTTGTTCTTTTATTTTGTTGTGTTTATTTTCACCATTGTTTTGTGTAGTGTTATGTTCTGTTTGCTATGTATGTACCTATATGTACTTCGTATGTATTCTGTAATGTGCGGAGCTCCTTGAAAACGAGATGGTTCATCTCAAGGGGTTATTCCCAATAAAGACATTTCAATATATGCGTTTTTGATGGGTCCCAATAACTTTCAAATGTAGCCGATCTACAAACTCAAAACGTGTCACAGTGTGACAAATTTTTTGAGCTTATAGATCTGCTATTTTTTATATTTGAATCCTGAAAATTACATAGCATTTGTATTTAATTTCAAATGCATTCATATGTTCTTAACTTTATAAACTTAAATACAAATACATTGGACAATGGACATAAAAAAGACTAGTACTAGTCATTAGCTACTAGTATAAACTGAAGTAATTAAAGCGGGTCATGTTTGCATGTTTAGAATTGTAACAGCTGAAATCAATAATATATCAGTATTCCAATATTAACCTGCGGGCCGCATTAAGTGAAGGTGTGGGCCGCATGGGGCCCCCGGGCCGCCAGTTGCCCATGTATGCTTTAGGGCCTGTCACCTAAAGGGTTACTGTAACTTTAAGAATCATCTTAAATAACAAGTTAATATTTTTATGTCGTCATTGTGGGGATGCGCAATTATAAGCCAGTCAAATTAATTGTCTGTATAGCCTGACTGAATGACTACTTACTGTACTGGTCAGCTGTTGTTGGGGGGCGAGGGGCAGATTACACTGTGACACGAGCTTCAGACTGTTTCAGACCGTTTTCAGGGAAGCTCATGACAGTACCCCTTTAAATACAATACTTTGGTAAATCTACTTCCCAGCAAGCACGGTCAGGACCTGGACCAATCAGTGACGCTTTGATTGGGGCCAGATCACAGCCCATATGGGGATGATCTTGCATTACCAGGACGTCATATGGACTTTTTTTTGTTTGACAGGATTTATGTTGGTTGAATCTGGTCCCAATAGAGACGTCGGTCCAGGTCCTGACGTGCTTGCTGGGTTAGTTACTTCACACAACTGGTGTCACATCCACCCTGAATGGTAAGTGTAACAAAATAATACCATCATCACAAAGCTTGTACCACAGCCCCACCTAGTGGGCTATTACCCAGTACTCATTACCAACCATTACTGCCAGTTGTTCTATAATGCATTAGACCAGGGGTCTTCAACATTAGCTGAGAGAGAGAGATGAAGCAGGGACCCCTACAACCTGTTCATAGTTCCATTGTTTGACAGCACAATCATCAGTATATTTTGGATTCATGTCAATTTGTGTTTTCAGATATTTAACCACTTGAACCGTCAATACTTAATAAACCTTTCACTCTGTACTCTTTTCTCCCCTCTACACCAAACCTCTTTGCCAAAAATAGCTGATTGTAGATCTGCTATTTTCATAGTTTTTGCCCCTTTCTTATACACTTTGAAATTAGAACAATAGTTTGTTGATTACCTTTGATGCAGTAATAGCCTTTTTCTTTTTTAATTAAAAGGTCTTAAAAGTCCTTAGATTGTAATTCACTGTCCCTGTAAAATACTCACTTCATTTAAGTTTTATTTATTTATGTTATTAAATGGTTAAAGCTCTATGAGAGTTATGTAAAATGTGTCCGTCCATATTTCTTACATTTTCAGCTAATAAGTAGCCTGTTGCGGGACAAATACTCTAGAATATAATATAGCTGTTACATCCCTGCATTCTGATTATTCTAGTTCTATTATATTTGTCTTTATCTTATAGTTATTTAGTATATTCCCAATATTGCAGGCTTGTGTAGCCTATACTAACTCCAGTGTCAGTTCAGGTCCTGTGTGGAGTGGGAGGAGACCTACCTGGATGAAGAGCTACGCCCTCCTCCAGCCTGAACCAATCGCAAGACAGCCTCCCATATAAAAGAGCTGCCACACCTGAGCTCCTTGTCAGTATGTTTCTCCCTGCCCATGTGGAAACATGCTGCCCACCTTCATACTGCCACTCACATGTAGCAACTTGTTTGGGAGCTACTTCATAGTAGTTTCCCTCTGCCTTGTGTAGCTTTAGAACCTGCTTAGCTTATAGCATTCTTACCTCTGTGAGTTTTGAGAACATTGGGAACTTGACCTTGTTTAAACCCACAACTAGGTTGTGGCCTTCAGTTAACACTTGACTACCACTGCCAGCTTTTTGTAACTGCTCATGTTTTGGAATAGTTTGGATTAGAGTAGTCAGGTTAGTTTAGAATACAGCCTCCCATATAAAAGAGCTGCCACACCTGAGCTCCTTGTCAGTATGTTTCTCCCTGCCCATGTGGAAACATGCTGCCCACCTTCATACTGCCACTCACATGTAGCAACTTGTTTGGGAGCTACTTCATAGTAGTTTCCCTCTGCCTTGTGTAGCTTTAGAACCTGCTTAGCTTATAGCATTCTTACCTCTGTGAGTTTTGAGAACATTGGGAACTTGACCTTGTTTAAACCCACAACTAGGTTGTGGCCTTCAGTTAACACTTGACTACCACTTGGGCTAAAAATGGACCCCAAAAGACTGTGAAAATTGATGACTCAACCATAGTTTTCTTGGACGTTTTTAGCCCAAGGAATGTTTTTCGTGCAAAACATATGCTTGCAATGGATTCAAAATAATTAAAAACCCCTAGTTTGACCCCTCACGTCCCACTTAAAGCAGATTTTTTGGGAGTAATTTTTTCCTTTATAGTGTAGTAAGTGAATGAGACAGAAAATTACCCTAGCTGTCAAACATTTTGCCCACCATTTTAAAAAATACACCCCGGCCAAATTTGTTTAATATAGCGTCACGGCCGGGAGGCGAACCCGGGACCCCGATTTGCCAGGTATGCGCGCTGACCAGTCAGCCAAAGTGCCAGGCACATTGGCGAGAACCAACGCACATACCGTATAGCCTACAGTCGTCCCCTCTACCTGAAAGCGCGACCACACGCGCCGGCCAGGATCTAAGATCGACTTTGAAACCGGGGGGTTCAAACGCAACTCAGGGGGGAACAGTCGTCGACTACTAGCCGGACAGGCCTGCACCGCCGCCGGGGATGAATGATTCCCCTCTGCACCGCTGCCACCAATGTAGCGTCACGGCCGGGAGGCGAACCCGGGACCCCGATTTGCCAGGTACGCGCGCTGACCAGTCAGCCAAAGTGCCAGGCACGTTAGCGAGAGCCAACGCACATACCGTATAGCCTACAATAACCCTCCTAGATGAGAAATCCATTGAGAAACGGACCTTCGCTCTCCATGGTCACTCCCCAGAGGGGCCTCCTGTTAAAAACAATAGAGCAGGAGAGGGGAGTTTAGCCTTGGCCAGGAGGAGGAGATGGGCAGTGTTTTGGCCACCACTGCCGACCCGGCCATCAGGAGGGTGTAGCGGTTCAAGGGTCGAAACACCTGATGATCGATGGTTACCGTCTGAAGACATCAAATGTTCCTGGCCAAGGCTACATTCACCAAACGTGAAAGGAGGAGAAGCATCATTAGATGTCATTCCCCATCTCCTAATCCAATGGCACATAACAGTAATGAAAGACATCTGTAACAAACAAGCAAAACAACTGACCCAAGTTTTAAAACACTTAGTTTTCCTTTTTTTATTGAGAGGATAGCAAAAAAAGGATAAGACAGTATAAGTTAGACTGTACAATGAAAAGCATTACTTATCATATCAAACGTGAAGCGTGGGAAAGCGCTTGCGGTCTTTACATTATTACATTTTTGTATTATTGGAATTAGGTGGCAAAACAAAATAAAACAATTAAAAAAACCTAATGTATAAAAAAATAAAATGGAAATTAAACAAAAAAAGGCATAAAACAGGGAGGCACTAATTGTTATTTGGCAGATCATTTTGCATATTTGTGTTTTTGTTTTCCCCCTCGGGAGATAAATCGATTGGATTCCATCGCGGGGTCAAACCTCACGGAACTGTTAAGACAAACGGTCAGCAGAGCGAGAAATCACTTTCATAATCACAATCAGTGGTTTTATTATTCTTCCCCTATGCACAACTTAGCAGTCAGGCTACGTCCAAAGCGTGTTTCTTTCGCATTAGTTTTAAAAGAATATCGTAAAAAAACTGAAAATAGCAGACCGCGACGCGTTGAGCTTGTAGGTCGGCTATTTTCTCGACTCTTGAATGTTGAAGTAGGGTGTCAATTTAAGAAGAAAAATGCTGTTGCATAGCTGGCACCACAGAACCGTTGACACCGTCGTTTCTCACAGATATACACACGCACACTCAGGGCAACGGTACAATACCATTCCACAGAACAATAGACTATGTGCAGCAGCCATATTGGAACAAAATTGGAACGTTACTTCCTTCACAGGTGTTACCAATGATAATGATTAAGGCGGTCCCCATTCCATTTAGTGTGGCACAGTGGTTCTCAGCGTTAGTGCTTTCAAGGACCATAATAACTTTTGAGCGAGTGCAAAAGGGACCAAATGGACCAGTTTGGGTCCATTCGGTTCCACGCGTACACTCTCGAGAGTTACAGACCCATATGGGGCCATTTGGAACCCCTCAAAGACACTTTGAAACAAACGGGTGTAGCAGTTTCCAGTGAGCCAACATGCACAATATCCACCCTGACTGTTTGACAGAATGTCAGAATGGAACAGAGAATTCATTAGTATCATTGGTAACACCCGTGATGGAAACATGGCTGCTGTGCATAGAGATTTATTCTAGAAATGACATATTGTCAACTGAAACAGGTCTCATATTTGCTGTGCGGCTAAGGCCATAAATAGGTGATATACAAGCTCACGACACGCAGCAATGTTGACACGCTGTGAGCTTGTAGATTGGCCATTTCCAGCCTGCGACAGCACCGGCAGAAATGAAGCATTATACTCAACGGTGCGGCGGAGTATAGTGTCATTTAATACTTAAAAATCACACTTAAGTATAGTGTTCAATCCCGGCGGCGTGACCAGAGGATTCACACGGTTTAAATAACACGTTAACGTCATACTAGCGTGGCGGGAACAAATGCCCTCGCCTCAAACTGACAAAG
>NW_027664644.1:49006-79743 GCF_963921795.1 Nannobrachium achirus
AGAGAGAGAGATAGATGCATGGCTCAATGATGCCAAGTTATAAAGGACTCAATGATGCCAAGTTATAAAGGACTTAAATACAGAGAGAGAGAGAGAGAGAGAGAGAGAGAGAAGAGAGAGAGAGAGAGAGAGAGAGAGAGAGAGAGAGAGAGATGCATGGCTCAACGATGCCAAGTTATAAAGGACTCAATGATGCCAAGTTATAAAGGACTTAAATAGAGAGAGAGAGAGATGCATGGCTCAATGATGCCAAGTTATAAAGGACTCAATGATGCCAAGTTATAAAGGACTTAAATAGAGAGAGAGAGATGCATGGCTCAATGATGCCAAGTTATAAAGGACTCAATGATGCCAAGTTATAAAGGACTTAAATAGAGAGAGAGAGAGATGCATGGCTCAATGATGCGAATTCAATTATAAATGTGGATCTGCATTTCAAAAGCCAAATATAGACAATCCACACTAATTATTAGAACACTGACTGCCACAATAGCCTACCAGAAATAGTCACTTTATCATTTGGAAAATCAACAAAAAGGTATCAAAATCACCCCACTTTAAGTTGGTATAAGGCCATTTCCGGTCTAAAACGGCCATTTTGAATTTAGAAAATGGATTCAGCATCCTCAATAACCCCCAAAACCACTCCAATATTGTTCAAATCGGCCAATCAGTTTTTGACATATTATCCATTATTATAGGGGATTATGCTAATTAAAGCGAATTATGCAAATTATGCAAATTGCTCAACATATGCAAGTAGCATCCGGCAGTTTCTACATGATGGGGACCCTTACTCAACATTTCTAACATAAAACATTGGTGTACTCAATTTGTCCGGGTTCACAATGGGGCTCTATGGGCTGGCAAGTAGACTATAATGGCTTATGGGAGAAGTAGTTCCTTCGCTTCATTCTGAAAATGTACATTGGCCATGGAGCCTTCAGCTTTTTTTTGTGATGTGTTTTCCAATTGTTATTTATGAAAAAGGTTGATTGTGATTCATCAGGACGCTGGTGAATTATTATTATTATAATTACCCATATTTTAAATATATTAAATATAATTTCCTGAAACGTCTAAAGATAAATAAATTGGATTACTGCCTCTGACACCAATGAATCTGTTGTTTAGACCTCTTTTGCTTTTTGCTGTTACATAAGTGTTCCTTATGCCAGGGGTCTTCAGCAGGGAGTCCAGGACCCCTAGGGGGTCCTCAGAGTTACTAAAAGGGTGGCCCAAAAAGTCTGAGAACCAAACCACTGTATATATATATACAGTATGTATATATATATATATATATATATATATATATATATATATATATACAGTATGTCGTGGGGGTTCCTGCGTCAAACATGATAACAATTGAGTACCTGAGACGAATAACAGTCTAAGTCACTATTTTAACATTTTGAATATAGATATTCTTTTGATTTACCAGACTGTAAACCACAAACTAGAAGTTTTTAATCTGTTAAATTCTTAATGAACTTCCCCTTGGTTTTGTTGATTTATATATTCTCATATATATTGAGAATTATATATACATAATACTTAGGGAAAGTGGAAAACAGTATATCTCCAACAGTTTGTGGAACAGCAGTATTATGTCCGTACAAGCAATATTCAGCAGACAAAGGGAGCAGATAACATTAAAACAGACTATTAAACAAAATGGGGGGTGAGTGCATTAACAATTTAACAGATTAGAAATGACTAGTTTGTGGCTTACAGTTTGGCTTACAGTCTGGTAAATCAGAAAATATATCTATTCAAAAAGAAAATCAAATATGGACTTATGCTGTTATTCGTCTCAGGTACTCAATTGATAATCATCGCTAAAGTCATAGACACTGACCCGGTGGCATCTTGTTTCTTGGCCAAATAGGGTCATGCTACAAAGCATCGCACGCAACTTACCGGCAATCACAGCTGCTGCCAGGCCCGCGCACACATAGATATAAAAGGGGGCTTAAGCCCCCATGCCCTTTTACCCATCTGTAAAAAAGTGCCCTCGCCAGACCACAGTTTTTACTATGGTGAAAGAAATGCAAATGCCCTCTTTCCATGTCATACATGAAGGCAGCATTCAAGAGAACTGCCTTGTCCAAACTCTCCTGAACTTGCAGCATCTTATGTTGAAATAATAGCCCTCTCTGTGAAATCCATGCCGTTACACCACATACCACCACGGTATTCACTTGATCATGCTTAGTTTAGTGTGGTATCAAGTACCGAAAATAGCCGACCTCCAAGCTCACAACGTGTCGCAGCACGACGCGTTGTGACCTTGGAGGTCTGCTTTTTTCACTATTTTCACCAAAAGGCCCTTTTAGAAATGTCAGCCGCCTCTCTAACATTCTCTGCACGTCCCTGGCTGCTGCCTGGGTCTGACAAGAAACAGATTCACTCATGTCTCAGCATGCTTATTTTAGGGATTACTTTTCAGCCTGGCTCATACTCCATTGCAAAAAAAAAAAAAAAAACACTTAAATGTAGATCAGTGGTTTCCGCCCAAGACCCAAACGGTACACAATATTTGGTGTCTCCCCAAGACTCAAATGTACAAAAAAATCATATCATATATTGACTGCTCCATTGTGAAAATAGAAAATATCTGCAATTTTCCTTTTTTTTATGGATTTTGATTTGATTTATTTATTTGAAAAGTTCCGAATTTATTTTGAATGCTTGACATTTTGGGGGATTTTTTTTTTTGTCTTCACTTTTGAAATAATAATAAAAAGAGGGATATTGACTTGTGACCCCAAAATGGGTCTCAACCCATTGTTTGGGAAACACTGTTCAGTTTAATATGACACAGTGTAACCTGTGCACGTGCACATCTTCTATTAGTACATGAATAGTTTGATATTGGTAACTGCTAGGTTACTGATTAGCATGGTGGTTGACACAGTAGATCGATTGATAACTAGTCATTGCTAATAGCAGTGGTGTCAGTTCAGCAAAAGCTAGGGTATGGCAAAGATGGAAGTCCTCATGGAAGAGGCATTACATTTTGTATAACACGGTTCTATTGTGAAAATAGCAGATCTACATGCTCACAACGCCTCGCATTGCACCAGATTTGTAGTTATTCTACTGTAATTTAACAACATAATAACCAGCGCAGATAGACAAAAAGACATTCATGGTATTCATGGACATTCATTTATAAAAGTAACTTTTATTCTTCCCCCTGGACCCAGGGTATGGCAGCTGCATACCCCTGCCATACCCAATTGACGCCCCTGGCTGATAGATGGACTGATAACTGTCTGCATGTAAGTGCTGATAGTCTCATAAGTTAAAGGTACTGTACGTCATCTTGGTTAAAGGTTAAACCTCTATATTCACAGGGGTAAACAGAAAATACATCTTTACTATTATTTATTACTACTAGATTGTCACACATATTATAGTGTCCCAGTTTCAATGTTTCCCAATTCCACTTGTTTGTCCATCTTTTATGAGTCTTCTCTCCTGTTTTGATAAAATCGGTATCCTCACCTACAGTGTTGGGGAAGTTAAAGTTACATGTAACTGAGTTACGTAACTAAGTTACATTTTGCTGTAAATTGCTGGTAACTGAGTTACATTCAAGTTTTTGTAACTCTTCAAGTAACTGAGATACTTTTTGGGCTCAAGTTACAAGTTACAAGCAAAGTTATTTTTTTTACAAGTTTTGTTAAGATTGAGGATTAAATGTCATGACCCATGTAACAGTGTCCTCAACAGATCATAATTCACTTATTTTTTAACTTTATTTTAGGAACACAGATGTTTACTAAAGAGAGGCATATTTCTGCTGGCATGGGACTTTTTTGTAGGATATTATATTTTGTTTCATGTACACCAAATGTACATTCTCAATTTAACGCTGAACAAAAAGTAACTCATTTACTCAAGTTACTTTTTCTATGTAACTTGAAACTTTTACATTATTTTCTCCAGGGGTATAACTTTAACTTGATCAAGTTACTGCCATGGTGAGTTACTTGTAACTGTACAAGTTACACTTTCAAAGTAACTTCCCCAACACTGCTGTGCTCACCTAAAAATGTATGTACTGTATTTTCTGTTTATTAAAGAGATGGAGAGACAGGGACCCCTGTTGCTGAACACAAACATACTATCACAATAGATACTGTTTAATACTTTACTTGACCTGATGTCTCACACATACTATACTAGGGATGGGTATCGTCTGCGATATTTTTAATGGTATCGATCCATGATGTCGATACTATCGAGTATCGGTTCACGTAAAAACGAACGATACCTCGTTTCGATACTTTTGAACATTAATAATAATAATAATAATAATAAAACTTCGACAGTATCAATAGCCTATCTGTAAAAAGTATGTGTATATTCTATTGTAGACAAACAATAGAATTAATTATACAATAGCAGCCATAACAGTAATAGTAATAGTAATAGTAATAGTAATAGTAATAGTAGTCACATCAACTACTCTACTAGGCCTGCTTGACATGAAAATGGCTGAATAACTGGCTTAATAACCTATTTTGGTGTGTAAAATAGCCCATAGAAAAAGGCAAATAAGAATTATAATAATAATAATAATAAATAAAAAGTATCGAAAATGGTATCGAAAAGGGTATCGTATCGATTCCCAGGTATCGAAAAAGGTATTGTATCGATTCAAAGTTGAACGATACCCATCCCTATACTATACTGTAGCTTTTGCAACCTTACTGACTCCCAACTCAATTTCCCTATCGTTGATACTTTGAAACAGAAGGAGAGGAGGAAAAAAAATGAATTGGTCTCACCTGGCCTTTGGAATTCAAGGTGATCATCTCCGTCTGGTGAAATGAGGCATCCATGGTTTCAGAGAAAGAGAAACTTTGCGCAGAAAAGGTGGAGAAAGAAAGTTACAAAACAATCTCTGTCCTGAAGGTAGACACGACAAGCAAGCCTGGAGAAGAGCAGCTGTAGAGTGAACGAGAAATGGAACTGAAGATGACACACACACACGCACGCACACACACACATGCACACGTGCACGCACACACACAACACAGCTTAAAGGAGTAGTTCACCCCCAACATGACTTTTTTTTCTATCGATTACTCACTCCATGGACGCTTGAGTTCAATAATACTTTTTAGTTTTTGTTGCATTCTTAAAGGGCCATTTCACCTCTGGGACAACCCAATCTTATTTTATTGTTGTTTGGGGGACAACAACAACAATAACATAAGATTGGGTTGTTCCTGAGGTGAAGTGGCCCTTTAAAGGTGTATTCAGTGATAATGAAAGTGGCCGGGGGTCATCTTGTCCCTTACTGGCCTCACAGCGTGGAAATGTTTAGTTTTTTAAAGATTTTTTACACCATTATAATGTTCTCGTTTTGATCATTAGACCCAATCACTGAATATTGGTAGGCCTACGTCTCCAGCTTAAGGATATGTATGATACTGATTTTCTATGAGACTGCTGCATTTTATGAGTTCAGTAGTTTACAATCTAGGCATTTAGCAGACGTTCTTAATGCAGAGCGACTGTGGTTCTCAAAACCTTTATTTTGACCATCATAACTAACCATCATAACATAATTACGGCCATACTCTACCCTGATTGGTCGAGGACTGGCTGGCCACCTCTGAAAACCGAATCTGGCTATGCTCGTAACATGGACCATGGTGGAAGTCCTTATATGGTCAGCACACATTCTAGTGAGGAGAATGAATGGAAAATGTACCAATTATATTTTTATTTGAATGAAATACCTTTAAGGGAAACACGACGCGGAGGCGGCGCGGCAAAGCATACACAGGTGCGGGTCTGCCGCCTCGCCTGCCGCACCGATACGACGCTGTTCTATTTTCCCAGCCTTGCCGCACGGTGAAAATGTTCTCCCCACCGGGGGAAATGGATGCGCCGTGCAGCATCGCCGTGCAGCATCGCCGTGCAGCATCGCCGTGCAGCATCGCGCCGCATCCCGGCACTTCCCTTTAAGCCAGGGGTCTTCAACAGGGGGTCCAGGACCCCAAGGGGGTCCTCAGAGTTACTACAGGGGGTCCTCCGAATCATTCTCCTTTTATATATTAACCACTTGAACCGTAGCGTCCATAATTGGAGAACCTGAGCCAAAAATAGCAGATCTACAAGCTCACAACGCCTCACGCTGCGAGGCGTTGTGAGCTTGTAGATCGGCTATTTTCAGCAAAGAAGTCTAGTGTAGAGGGGAAAAAGAGCAGACTAAGTACAGAGTGAAAGGTCAAGTTTATTAAGTAGCCTATTGGTTAATGTGGTTAAATATCTGAAAACACAAATTGAAATTAATCCAAAATACACTGATGATTATGCTGTCAAACAATGAAACTATATGGAATCCATGAACAGGTTGTGGGGGTCCCTGCTTCATCTCTCTCTCAACAATGGGGGTCCCTGGCCTGAAAACATTGAAGACGCCTGCTTTAAGCCAATAACGTGGATTATAATAAATGTGCCCCCATTGATTTCTGATGGGAGACAGAAATGCATTTGTGTCATCCACGGCAGCCAAGTGGTCAGATGGATGGGCCGCGGACACTTTTGAGATCTTAAGGGGGCCCCTGACACGGGAGCAACTAAAAGTTTCTTATCAACGGCCCTGCAGGTGGCGCTAATAGACCGTTTGTCAGCCTTCTGATTGGTCCCTGAGACTCCCTGACTGGCCAACCAGAAAAAACATTCACTTTTTGCTATCGGGGGTGGAGTTTGTGCAGTGGAGAATGTTGCTTCAGCCTTTCAAAAACTGTCCGCACTGCGCGACACGGCAATCGCCCGGTACGGCCGCGGTAGGTGATAGCGATCACGCTCATCATAATGAATAAGCTTCAACAAACTAGTTCACATGGACCTTATCAATGGTCTAACTAGTTACGATTGGGTACATATATTTTAAATGGGCAGAATTACGAAAAGCCAGCCTATTATGTGAGGAGAACAGATTATAGTTCTCCTCTTCCTACCCAAGATGCAATGCGCTTTCTATTTCTATTTCTATTCTCTCTCTGATCCAGAGGATAAAACTATTTAAAACATATATTTTCGGGGGGAAACTACTGTTTTGCTATGTAATTACTGTACCCTTTTCTTCCCTTTTTATTAATATCACGTAGATGTGTTTTTTTTGGTACTTTATATAGCTGTAATGAGGCTATGAACAAAAAAAAAATCCCATCCACTTCCACTATAAAAGAATCTGCAATAGTGATTCTGTCCCACTGGGATTAAACAAATTAAAACATATATTTTCGGGGAAACCCCCTGTTTTGCAATGTAACTACTGTACCTTTGTCTTCCCTTTTTATTAATATCACCTAGAGGTTTTTCCTTTGGTACTTTATATAGCTGTAATGAGGCTATGAAAACATAAAAAAATCCCATTCACTGCCACTATAAAAACAATCTGCCCAGGGAAAATGTCCCATCATAGTAACAGGGCAGAATGGGGCGGGATTTGCAAACTAGTCCATTGCAGTTAGTTGTGACCATAGGTCGCAGTTTACAATGAAAACCGGCACATCCTGTCAGTCAGTCAGTCCGTCACACAAAGTCACACTCTTGCTACCTCAGACCCTCCTCCTGTGTAGTGAAAATAGCCGATCTACAAGCTTGCGCCGCGTTGTGCGTTTGTAGATCTGCTATTTTTACTAGTTTGAGTCTTGGGCAAACCTCCAATCTCTTTTTTGGGAACCGGTCGTTGAACCTCTTTCTCAGGTGTTTCGCCCAGGCGGACAGGGTTTCCACCGACTGGTTTCGACCCTGCAGGGGCAACGTGACAATAGATCAGGGCTCTTCAACGTTTTCATGCCAAGGACCCCTTAGCTGAGAGAGAGATGAAGCAGGGACCCCCAGATTCCATATCATTGTTTGACAGCACAATCATCAGTGTAACATGACATTGATTCATGTCATTTTGTGTCATTAGATTATGTAACCACTTGAACCGTCAATACTTAATCAATCTGACCTTTCACTCTGTATTTAGTTTTTTCTTTTTTCCCCTCTTCCCCCTTTCCCACCAAACCTCTTTGCCGAAAAGAGCCGATCTACAAGCTCACAACACCTTGCGCTGTAAGGCGTTGTGAGCTTGTAGATCTGCTCTTCCCGGCTAAATTTCTCTGAATATGGACGTTAGGGTTCAAGTGGTTCATATAAAAAAGGAGAAAAAGGTTTCTATCACACAAAGATCCATGAATTGAATACCAAGGACCTCCGACGCAAACAAGACCGTAAAGGGCTTATTTGGGATGTTCCTTTGAGGCAGGGTGTTTAACTGTACTTGTGCTGTACTACTTTTTTTTTTTGGCTGTACTTGTAGCCTACTGTTCTTAAAGGAGTAGTTCACCCCCAAAATGACTTTTTTTTCTATTGATTACTCAGGCCATGGAGAGTAGAGTTCAATGATATTTTTTGGTTTTTGTCACATTCCTAAGACAAAAATTTGATTTGAGTAAATTTACCCCCAGTGACCCGTTTCGAAACGGGTCACCATCCGGAACTAATGGGGTAAATTTATTGTTATCACATTTTTGTCTTAGGAATGCGACAAAAAACTAAAAATATTATTGAACTCTACTCTCCATGGCGTGACTAATCAATAGAAAAAAAGTCATTTTGGGGTGAACTACTCCTTTAAATGTTGTCTAATAAAATATTCAATCAATCAATCAATGAACTTAAACATAAATCCATAAAAACAAAACAAAAAAACAGGACACAACAGACCTCCCAGCATGCCTGGATAAAAGGTATAAAGAAACACATCCAACTCCCATTGCAATCCTCTTTATTCATCTCAGGACAAATTGCTCAATGTACACACAATCCATTACTTTGAACGGTGATTCTCAAAAATGTTCGAACCCCAAATACATGTGTATTTTGGCCACAGCCGTGTGCCAGGGATTGAACAATATTACAAATTCTTCCATTTCTTCAAGTTTTCATGTTTTAAAACATCAGCTATGTTCAGTGAGCCAATACATAGATTGTGATGCTATTAGGGATGGGCCGATATGAAAATGTCATATCACGATTATTGTGACAAAACAAATCGCGATTTATGACATTATCACGATAATCAAAATCCATTATCCTGGGGCGGAACATTTGCCAAAAAATAGCAGATCTACAAGCTCACAACACGACGCGTTGAGAGCTCGTAGATCGGCAATTTTTTGGCAAAGACATTTGATAGAGATTGAAAAAATTACTGTATCAAGTAAGTATATTATAAGTACGTTTTACCAATAGAGGGTTTTAGCGGTACAGGATATGCAGCTCGGCAAATAAACAAGCTCGCAGCGCGGCACTCTGTGACCGAGTGCCGCACTGCAAGCTTGTAGATCTGCTATTTTAGAAAAATTTTCAATAGTTAAAGTATAAAATAATAATAATAGTTAAAACAGCTGATCAACAAACTCACAACGTTTGCACTTTCACCCAATAATAATTTAGAATTCTGGACATTTTGTAACAGAGTTTCTATACTAGTAAGACACCTGAGGGTGGAATGCGACCTCAGGGTGACATGCGACCTCGCCCTAAAGGGCGAGGTCGCGCCAATTCTTGACTATCTGGCCAACCACAGCGTTTCTCTGACGATTCTAGTTGTTATCATTCTGGGGGGAGTTTGTTCATGTTTTTGTGAGGGTATCAACCCTAGGAGACACGGGGAGAACATGCAAACTCCACACAGAAAGGCCCTATCGCCAACCCCACCTAGGGTGTGAGCGATAGGGCCTAAACATGGAGATGTGGAGAACACTATATATGGAGATAGTCCAGTCCATCATGTCATATGGGACTACCGTCATAGACAGTAGCCATTGTTAGGCCGGAGTCAATGGCTGTCTGTCTGTCTGTCTGACTGTCTGTACAGGAAGTGATGTCACATGACATACTTTTTATGCCCATATATGAGTCATTCTGTACCACATCTCCATGTTTAGGCCAAACAGGTTCGCTCCATTTCTCCATGTATAGGTCAAAATGACCAACGTCGAGCTTGACAAGGAGGATACCGCACATTGTACCTCATCCACCATTTCTTCTCTCTCCTTTTGGTATCTTTATCCTCCTCCTCCTTTTTTTCTTTTTTATTCTTCTCTTTTTTTCACAGCCGCCCCCATATTTACTTTAGAAAATATATATTAAATTCTAAGAACGTTTCGAGTACCAGTGATACAAGAGCGAATAAGCTCTACACTTCTGGAATCCTGTGCGTCGACTTAAAGTCCGATCCAGGCCTAATAACTTTATCTAGCCGCCCCCGTTGCCACCTCCTTTTCTTTTCTGAGACACATTGTACCTCATCCACCCTTTCTTCTCCTTTTGGTATCTTTATCCTCCTCCTCCTTTTTTTGTCTTTCTTAGTCTTGTGTATCCTTCTCTTTTGGCTACTGTCTATGACGGTAGTCCCATATGACATGATGGACTGGACTATCTCCATATATAGTGTTATCCACATTTCGTGTAGCCGCCCCGTACAGGAAGTGATGTCACAACTCGCTGACATCACACTGACATCACAGGGGTACGGAAGGACACTCAAGCGACACGGTTCTTCAGAGTATATGCGACCTTCGGTCGCAATTAATTTGCAGTAATGTTACTTTTACTTATCATAGACATTTGAGTACTTTTCCCACCACTGCTATCAGTAACGTACATCATCCACACTACATGAAATATGATGACAGCGATGAGCAGGATGATGTAGACTGCTGTGACGATGATGTTGACCCTCCGGGCTTTGCGTCCATATGACCGAGCTCCCTCCACATCCCCAGAATGCAGCCTGTCTCTGGCCTGCAACCAGCGGAGCAACAAAGCACTCAGGTTTTGATGATCCTCATATCATATAATTGGCTCTATGAGCAGCAGCCATATCCTTTTGTCCGCCACAGGTGTAACCAATTATACTAATGAAGACTCATTTAGGCTATAGCCAACTTGGCTTTTATGGCATAGGTATGACATTTGGTATATAGTCTTTTTTATTGGCCGGAAATGTTGTCTATATACATTCATGAAACCACCTGCTGACCACCTGTCAGCATTGAGCAATTTTTTTTATATAGGCTAAAAGTTTGGGCCCATTCATTTACTATACACTATTATAAAGGAAAATAAATACCCCCAAAATCTGCTTGAAGTAGCTTGTGAGGGGTCAAACTAGGGGTTTTGAATTATTCCGAATCCATTGCAAGCATTTGTTTTGCATGAAAACATTCCTTGGGCTAAAAACGGCGAGAAGTGACTGGCACCCTACCCCCACCCCCCTTTTCCCCCTACTCTGTGTTTTATACTTGTGATGATATTTGAATGTTTTTGTTGCTATTTTTATGTTCATGAATTGAATACCAAGGACCTCCGACGCAAACAAGACCTTATTTGGGGTGTTCCTTAAGGCAGGGTGTTTAACTGTGCTGTACTGCATTTTCTTGTTTTGTTTTGACTGAACTTGTACTGTTCTTTATTTTTGTCTAAAGAAATATTCAATATTCAATGATGACTCATCACTAAACAATAGTTATGTGCGGCTATTTTTAGGCCAAGGAATATTTTTCATGCCAAACAAATGCTTGCAATGGACTCAGAATTATTAACCTGTTAACAGGTGTGGGCTGGCCGTATTTTGACAAACAAAAACATGTACTCAAGCCTATGTGTTACTTGCATTGCCAAGCTGAATACCATTTTTTAGGCCAATAAAAAAAAAACGATATACCACATTTCATACCCCACCTCAGGGGCAGCCGGACTACTACACGAAGACAATACACTGAGTCGTTTCCAAAGCGTTTACTGTACATACGGAATCGTCTCAAGATATGCATGTGTCCACATGAAACCACAAAACCACTATTTATCACGTAACAAAATCACTGAATATGTCAGGCCTGTGAGTGGCGCTGTAAAGCTGCCACAACGCACCTAAAAGAGAGAAGGCAGAGAGTGATGTGGCGTTTGTTTTGCCTTTTCTTATGTCCAGTTGTCTACTTGTTGCTGACTGTGGTGTAGGAGTGAGCTGTACTACTGTGCTCAGTAGTAGGAACGCAAAGCCGAATGTTGTTTGGTCGGCGCATGCAAAGTTGCGCCATATCATCATCGTTTCAGGAAATATGCACATTTGGGTTGTACAGATGGAGACGCGAAGCCGGCGTCTTCATATACGTCATTTACTCTGGGAGACGGTTTCAAAGATGTGCGTATTCGGGCACCCAAAACACTGGCTCCGTGTGGCAGTAAGGTCTAAACGAGTAAAAACGTATGCAGATTCACCTAAGATCGACGGCACAGTGGTTCTGAAACGTTTTTGTTTCTAGGACCCCCATAACTCTGAGAGTGTACAAGTGGAACAAAATGTTTCATTTTACACTCTCATGTGGAACCACTTCAAGGAACCATGTGTCTGTCTTCTGCTAGCCTTCCATAACACATGCTGATTTTGGTCTAGAGGGGGCGGATCCACCAGCTGAAAACAGCCAACATCTTAACCTCTAGTCTAAAGGGGATCTCTATATAGAGGGTATGTGCATGGATAAAGTGAATGGCAAATCGAGTGGCAAAGTGAGTGTCAAAGTGAGTTTAACGTCAATTAACGTCGTTTAATGCAATCAGACTTTTCTGCTTGGATGTATGGGCTGTCAAGGCCAGAAAGTAGTTTTTTTGCCACTCAGAAGGCATTACTGCATAACTTTCAGGTACGATGATGATGACGTCACGCGCATACCCTCTATAGTTATTAGGATTCTGGTCATGCAGGCAGAGGCTCTGAGCCACTAGGTTCAAGGTTCAAAGTTTTACTTTATTGTTACGTCTTTTGTACAGTTACATAAGAGTAAAACTTATTTTTGTTGGGAGACAATGCAGTGGTCTACTACTACACATTAGGGCATTAACGAAAAAGTCGACAAGTCGACTCAGTTTGTTTACAGTTGAGTGAGAAAACAATGTTTCACATTAAGTTAATCATCTGGGGACCCCCCAAAATAATTGGGGGGTTGTGTGTGATGTGATGATGTCATCAAACGATAAAGTCGACTTCAACTCAACTTTTTACTGAGTCAAGTCGACTTGCTAAAATCACAAGTCATTAATGCCTTACTACCCCCCAATACCCTGTATATCTGTTTGACCAGAATGGAACAGAACCTTAATTGGCATAAACGGTAACTCTTGTGAAGGAAGTAAGGCATGGCTGCCAGTGCTTAGTTTAGTCATATTTTTTCGAATATGTCAAATTAAAAAAAGTACAATTTTGCACTTCCAAGATCAAAGAAAACAAATAAAGAATATCAGATTAAAACATAGCAAGTAATAAAACAAACAAAAAAGAAACCTATCTATCTATCTATCTATAAAGAGCCTATTGGCCCCCACTAAAGTAGACGACAGAGTACAGCATCTTGCAATGGGAGAGAGAGAGGAGAGAGAGCACTGAGAGGCCGGCTACACAGAGCTGGATATTTCTGAATGTGGATATCTGAAAAACCGGGATATATGAAATATCTCCGTCTGGCCTAGGCCTAAATGCCTTAGACGTCCACAGACCAAGAACAATAGTGTTTTGTTCTTGGTCCACGAAAATCAAATCAAATCAAATCAAATCAAATCAAATCAAATCAAATCAAATCAGACTTAAACTCACCTGGATGGAATAAAGGAGGGCCCAGAAAGCACAGCAGCAGGGGTTACAGTACACAAAGCTGACCAGGGACCAGACCAGGTGATCTCTGGGAGGAGGAGGATCAGGGAACCTGCTGCCCTACACAAACAACACAACACAACACAACAGGGACGTGCAGAGAATGTTGGAGAGGCAGGGGCTGAAATTTCTAAAGGGGCCTTTGGGTGAAAATATAGAAAATAGCAGACCTCCAAGCTCACAACGCGTCGCGCTGCGACGCGTTGTGAGCTTGGAGGTCGGCTATTTTCGCTACTTGATACCACACTAAACGTATGCATAAAAAAATTAAATACTGGAGATGTGGCGTACGGCATGGATTTCTACACAGAGAGGGCAATTCATTCAGCATAAGACGAAGCATTCAAGTTCGGGAGAGTTTGGACAAGGCAATTCTCTTGAATGCTGTCTTCAGGTAGGCCTATGGCATGGAGAGGAGGCATTTGCATTTCTTTTTCTCATAGTAAAAAAACTGCATTCATGGTCTGGAGAGGGCACTTTTTACAGACGGATAAAGGGGCAGGGGCTCAAGCCCCCTGTGATGTCTGTGTGCATGTGCAACACAACACAACGCAATGCAGCACAATGCAGTGGTGGAGAAAGTACTGTATGCAAATGTTTTAATTAAGTAAACAATGCAATCAATACCACAATGTAGAAATACTGTGTTACAGTAAAAAGTCCAGAAGTGCTGATATTCATAAGTTAAAAGGTGTGAGTCCTGTATGAGTTTGCCCTCCTTTAAAATAATGTCTCACACATAGAGTTCATAAATATAACGATTGCATTCACCATGGCTTCGTAACTCGCGCGGCGCTCCGTCGGCCTCGCGGCCCTGGCTCACTTTTCGCGGGCACTCGCGCCTGTGGCGCTCGGGCGCGAAGAGCAGGACCAAGGTCCGCTGGCCTTCGTGCCGCTTGCAATGTTGTGGACAATAACTGTGACATATAACCATTGTATTGCTCATCAGTACGGTAGGAGAGCCCGTTCGTACATTTGCCCCTGTTAGTCCACTTCGCCGTCGCTACACCGCCCTATCGCTACACCGCCCTATCGCTACACCGCCCTATCGCTACACCGGCCAAACAGGATTTTCCCCCCTAAATGTTGGTCGGGTTTGGGTATGGTTGGGTTTGGGCAGAATTTGAGAACTCTACTCTGGACGTGCAGAGAATGTTACTCGTACTCTACACATATAGCTACATATACCCGTAGCTTTTACGATCCTACTGACTCCCAACTCAATTTCACCACAATTCCTTATATTGTTGATATTTTCAAACAGACGGAGAAACAACAACAACAACAATGTAATAATTGGTCTTACCGGGCCTTTAGATTTCAGGGTGATCACCTCCGTCTGAACTGAGGCAACCATGACTCAAGAGAAAGAGAAACTTTGCGCAGAAAAGGCGGAGAAAAAAAAGAACAAAACTATCTCTGTCCTGAAGGTAGAATCGACACACAGGCCTGGAGAAGAGCAGCTGTAGAGCGAACGTGAAATGTAACTGATGAGTCAGTACACACACACACACACACACACACACACACACACACACACACACACACACACACACACACACACACACACACACACACAGACACTTAGGCTTAACACAGCTTAACACTTAACAAGGCTTAACACTTTAAGTGGGCCCCTGATGCTGAAAACGTTTTGGCTGCTCAGAATGAAGCCAACAAGGGAGCAACGGAAAGGCTGCAGTTCCCATTAATGGCCCTGCAGGTGGCGCTAATTGTTGGGTTGCAGAAAAAAAGTTTATTCCATCAAAGTCAATGGGAACTTCACCCAACTTTACCCTTGGTTTTTCAGTCGCTAGGTTCAAGTCTGTTACCTCACAAGCATCACGAAGCAATGATATTTCCCACCTCAGTTGGCAAAAAATCCTGCTCCTTCCGACTGGAACAATCTACCTGCTCATATCCGGTCAATATCATCTTTTCAATTGTTCAAAACATCGCTGTCCTCTCATTTTGAGACTACTTGCTCATGCTTTTGAAGTGATACGCGGAAGCGGGAATTGAACCCGGGACTCCCACCCGCCAGTCCAACGCACAACCAGTCGTGCTAATAGGGCTGAGCCCGATTAGCAGGGCTGTTATCGCTGCTTCATGGCTGGTACTAACTGTGGGGGCTATAATCACCCCCCTGATCTTTGGAGCGCGCCCTCGCGCTTCACACTTCACGCCACGGACCGCCGCACACGACGTGGACCTGTCCCTCACGCGAGGATATCACGTTCCTCATCCTGCCGACTTTGCCAGATTGTAGTGATACACGGAAGCGGGGATTGAACCCGGGACTCCCACTCGCCAGTCCAACGCATAACCAGTCGTGCTAATAGGGCTGAGCCCGATTAGCAGGGCTGTTGTCGCTGGTTCATGGCTGGTACTAACTGTGGGGGCTACACTTTCATTAACAGTATAATAGATCTCTGACACAGTGATTCATTATATATGTGCTGTGTTTTTTGTTCGTTTTGTTTGTTGTTCTTTTATTTTGTTGTGTTTATTTTCACCATTTTTTTGTGTAGTGTTATGTTCTGTTTGCTATGTATGTACCTATATGTACTTATATGTATTCTGTAATGTGCGGAGCTCCTTGAAAACGAGATGGTTCATCTCAAGGGGTTATTCCCAATAAAGACATTTCAATATATGCGTTTTGTAAATGATGGGTCCCAACAACTTTCAAATGTATGATAAATACTATTATGGGGTGTACATGTAAGTGACCTCATGTGTGTATAATGATCATGTCCAGTGTGAGCCCACAAGGGCGTAACCCCCTTTACTGCTGGCTCACACGTTGGTCTCATGCTGCACCGATGTCAGCAATGCTGTGAAATGTGTGAATGCAGTGTCACACAGTGGTGAAAAAGTAGGCTATACTACATTTTTTTACATAAGTAAAAATATAGCCTAGAAATACTAAGACTATAAATATAAGTAAAAGTCCAGAATTCAAAATGTACCTTTCATGGTTGGATGTGACTTATGGTGGCTAGAAGTGCTACTGTAAATAGCAATAAAGAAACTGGCTTATTGTGTCTAAAAAGACATATTTAGCCACTTGTATGCATGCCCCCATGCATACGCATTCCCCACATTTTAGCACGGTAAGCGCGATAAAACAATAGAACGAAGCAAATGAAAACATTTTAACACTCACTTTTTCTTTTCTCTAATTACAATCTAAAATATGAACCCTAGTTGTAAAAAAAACAAAGTTGTCCTTTAAGAAGCAGGATTTAAACTATTAATGTGGCTGGTCGAGTCATCATTGTAATGTCAGAACAGGTCAGCTAAATCCATATCTGGAGTCTGTGAGGTCAGATGTAGAGGTGTTGGCCAGCTCCATATGGAGATGTCTTGGCTATATATGGAGCGTGACATGAGGCGTGACATACGCGTGATCTGCAGGTTTTCATACTAAAATGCGACCTACGGTGGCAACCAAAAGTATACTCATTATGCAGGATGTCCCAAGTTTTCAAATGTACAAACATGCTATTAAGATAGCAGAACTACAAGATCACAATGCGTCGAGCATGGTTGATGTATGTTTTGTAATAATAATCAAAATCTACTAAGTAACTAGTACTGTAGCTAAAGTTGTCAAATAAATGTGGTGGAGCAAAGTAAAAGAAAAACTAGAAGAGAAAATTTCTAAGAAATTTTAAGTGTGCCTGCAGCTCGCTAAGTCTGTGCAACCTTGTGTAGCGGTTGGTGTTAGCATTAGCGTTATTTCATTTGACGCAACCCGCGTGTCTGTATGACAAACGGTTCACGAGATCAAGGGTCACTTCCTGTTTGGTGAGGGGCACTTCCTGTTTGGCGAAATAGGCCCCAATTAAGAAAAAAACATTTTGAGAAAAAAAAATTTGAGAAAAAAAAATTGAGAAAAAAAAATTTTGAGAAAAAAAAATTTTGAGAAAAAAAATTTTTTGAGAAAAAAAAATTGAGAAAAAAAAATTTGAGAAAAAAATTTTTTTGAGAAAAAAAAATTTGAGAAAAAAAAATTGAGAAAAAAAAATTTTTGAGAAAAATAATTGAGAAAAAAAAATTGAGAAAAAGAAATTTTGAGAAAAAAAATTTGAGAAAAAATTTTTTTAAGAAAAAAAAATTTGATAAAAAAAAATTTGAGAAAAAAAAATTGAGAACATTTTTTTTTGAGAAAAAACAATTTTGAGAAAAAATTTTTTTGAGAAAAAAAAATTTTGAGAAAAAAACATTTTGAGAAAAAAAAAATTTTGAGAAAAAAAAAATTGAGAAAAAAAAAATTTGAGAAAAAAAAATTTGAGAAAAAAAAATTTGAGGAAAAAAAAAAGATTTTGAGAAAAAAAGAAAAGGTATGACACCAGCCGCGAGTCTGTACGACAAACGGTTCATGAGTTATAGAGGCACTTCCTGTTTGGTGAAGGGCACTTCCTGTTATAGAGGGGGCGGGGCTTAATCAATTACAGCTCATCCCTATTGGTCGGAAAAAGACCAAGTTGTGTGTGCATTTTAAAGTTTAAATCACGTTGCTAGGCAAAAGTATGGCAGAGTTATGTGGCGCCAAAGTTTCTGGTTTTTTTTCGGAGTCCCCCATTCTAAGTCAATGGGGTTTTTGGGCGTCGTTTTTTGCGAATTACGTCGCAATGGTAACGCGGATCGGAAAGAAAAGTAATAGCACACCATTCCCGGCCGAGCCGCACGTTTTGATGTATATATTGCGGCGGTGGCGTAAATCGTGCGGCAGTTATTACGAGCAGAAATTTGCAAGAACATTACTTACTGACTGACTGACTGACTTAAGTATGGCGGATTACAATAAGTGTTCTGCTATTGCATAGCAGGCACACTTAATAAAGACATTGGAAACACTGAAGTAAAGTAGGCCTACACATACCTCAAAAAGTCCCGTTAGGGCAGGGGTGGGCAGCTTTGATGATGGAGAGGGCCACTATATTTTCACACTCACTCCAGGGGGCCTCATTAAGTGTGCCTGCTATGCAATAGCAAAACACTTATTGTAATCCGCCATACTTAAGTCATTAAGTCATTAAGTCTTTCGCCACGAATTTCTGCACGTAATAACTGCCGCACAATTTACGCCACCGCCGCAATATATACATCAAAACGTGCGGCTCGGCCGGGAATGGTGTGCTATTACTTTTCTTTCCGATCCGCGTTACCATTGCGACGTAATACGCAAAAAACGACGCCAAAAAACCCCATTGACTTAGAATGGGGGAAACTTCGGCACGTAATAACTGCCGCACGATTTACGCCACCCCCGCAATATATACATCAAAATGTGCGGCTCGGCCGGGAATGGTGTGCTATTACTTTTCTTTCCGATCCGCTTTACGATTGCGATGTAATTCGCAAAAAACAACGCCCAAAAACTCCATTGACTTTGAATGGGGGACTCCGAAAAAAAAACAGAAACTTTGGCGCCACATAACTCTGCCATACTTTTGCCTAGCAACGTCATTTAAAATGTAAAATGCTCACACAACTTTGGTCTTTTTCCGACCAATAGGGATGAGCTGTAATTGATTAAGCCTCGCCCCCTCTTTAACAGGAAGTGCCCTTCACCAAACAGGAAGTGCCTCTATAACTCATGAACCGTTTGTCGTACAGACTTGCGGCTGGTGTCATACCTTTTCTTTTTTTCTCAAATTTTTTTTTCTCAATTTTTTTTTTCTCAATTTTTTTTTTCTCAAATTTTTTTTTCTCAAAAAATTTTTTTTCTCAAAAATTTTTTTTCTCAAATTTTTTTTTTCTCAAAAATTTTTTTTCTCAAAATTTTTTTTTTCTCAATTTTTTTTTCTCAAAAAATTTTTTTTCTCAAATTTTTTTTTCTCAAATTTTTTTTCTCAAATTTTTTTTTTCTCAAAAATTTTTTTTTCTCAAAA
Organism: Nannobrachium achirus; assembly: GCF_963921795.1. Taxonomy (NCBI): domain Eukaryota; kingdom Metazoa; phylum Chordata; class Actinopteri; order Myctophiformes; family Myctophidae; genus Nannobrachium; species Nannobrachium achirus. The sequence goes on from NW_027664644.1 coordinate 68,648, forward strand.
ATTTTTTTTTCTCAAATTTTTTCTCAATTTTTTTCTCAATTTTTTTTTTCTCAAAAAAATTTTTTCTCAATTTTTTTTTTCTCAAAATTTTTTTTTTCTCAAAAATTTTTTTTCTCAAAATTGTTTTCTCAAAATTATTTTTTTCTCACAATTTTTTTTTCAAAATTTCTTTTTCTCAAAAGTTTTTTTCTCAATTTTTTTTTCTCACAAAACAATTTTTTCTCAAAAAACTGTCGTTAAAGTGCGACCCGTGATAACGGCCAAAAATGCTCCAAAACGCCACTAATTAGTCGAAATGGCTGACTTCCTGTTTGGTTTCTGATTGGCTGCTGGCCTTGTGACGTGGGTAGAGCTGCGAGGGCCTGGTCATCGCTGCTTGCAGCTTTAATTCATTAATCGTCCATGACCTTAATTGGGGCCTATTTCGCCAAACAGGAAGTGCCCCTCACCAAACAGGAAGTGACCCTTGATCTCGTGAACCGTTTGTCATACAGACACGCGGGTTGCGTCAAATGAAATAACGCTAATGCTAACACCAACCGCTACACAAGGTTGCACAGACTTAGCGAGCTGCAGGCACACTTAAAATTTCTTAGAAATTTTCTCTTCTAGTTGCATATACAGTCAAACATTGCAAAAGTAGCCGATCTACAAACTCAAAATGTGTCACAGTGTGACGCATTTTTTGAGCTTATAGATCTGCTATTTTTGAATTGGAATCCTGCATAGGTTTTTTAGATATTTTTACATTTGAATTCTGAAAATTACGTAGCATTTTTATTTAATTAAGTGTGCCTGCTATGCAATAGCAAAACACTTATTGTAATCCGCCATACTTAATTAAGTCTTTCGCCACAAATTTCTGCACGTAATAACTGCCGAACAATTTACGCCACCGCCGCAATATATACATCAAAACGTGCGGCTCGGCCGGGAATGGTGTGCTATTACTTTTCTTTCCGATCCGCGTTACCATTGCGACGTAATTCGCAAAAAACGACGCCAAAAAACCCCATTGACTTAGAATGGGGGAAACTTCGGCACGTAATAACTGCCGCACGATTTACGCCACCCCCGCAATATATACATCAAAATGTGCGGCTCGGCCGGGAATGGTGTGCTATTACTTTTCTTTCCGATCCGCTTTACGATTGCGATGTAATTCGCAAAAAACAACGCCCAAAAACTCCATTGACTTTGAATGGGGGACTCCGAAAAAAACCCAGAAACTTTGGCGCCACATAACTGCCATACTTTTGCCTAGCAACGTCATTTAAAATGTAAAATGCTCACACAACTTTGGTCTTTTTCCGACCAATAGGGATGAGCTGTAATTGATTAAGCCTCGCCCCCTCTTTAACAGGAAGTGCCCTTCACCAAACAGGAAGTGCCTCTATAACTCATGAACCGTTTGTCGTACAGACTTGCGGCTGGTGTCATACCTTTTCTTTTTTTCTCAATTTTTTTTTCTCAAATTTTTTTTTTCTCAAATTTTTTTTTTCTCAAATTTTTTTTTCTCAAATTTTTTTTTCTCAAATTTTTTTTTCTCAAAAACTTTTTTCTCAAATTTTTTTTTCTCAAATTTTTTTTTCTCAAAAAATTTTTTTTCTCAATTTTTTTCTCAAAATTTTTTTTTCTCAAAATTTTTTTTTCTCAATTTTTTTTTTCTCAAATTTTTTTTTCTCAAAATTTTTTTTTCTCAATTTTTTTCTCAAAATTTTTTTTTCTCAAAAAATTTTTTTTCTCAATTTTTTTCTCAAATTTTTTTTCTCAAAAAAATTTTTTCTCAATTTTTTTTTTCTCAAAATTATTTTTTTCTCAAAAAATGTTTTTCTCAAAATTGTTTTCTCAAAATTATTTTTTTCTCAACATTTTTTTTTCTCATTTTTTTTTCTCAAGATTTTTTTTTCTCACAATTTTTTTTTCAAAATTTCTTTTTCTCAAAAGTTTTTTTCTCAATTTTTTTTTCTCACAAAACAATTTTTTCTCAAAAAACTGTCGTTAAAGTGCGACCCGTGATAACGGCCAAAAATGCTCCAAAACGCCACTAATTAGTCGAAATGGCTGACTTCCTGTTTGGTTTCTGATTGGCTGCTGGCCTTGTGACGTGGGTAGAGCTGCGAGGGCCTGGTCATCGCTGCTTGCAGCTTTAATTCATTAATCGTCCATGACCTTAATTGGGGCCTATTTCGCCAAACAGGAAGTGCCCCTCACCAAACAGGAAGTGACCCTTGATCTCGTGAACCGTTTGTCATACAGACACGCACGCGGGTTGCGTCAAATGAAATAACGCTAATGCTAACACCAACCGCTACACAAGGTTGCACAGACTTAGCGAGCTGCAGGCACACTTAAAATTTCTTAGAAATTTTCTCTTCTAGTTAAGTCTTTCGCCACGAATTTCTGCACGTAATAACTGCCGCACAATTTACGCCACCGCCGCAATACATCAAAACGTGCGGCTCGGCCGGGAATGGTGTGCTATTACTTTTCTTTCCGATCCGCGTTACCATTGCGACGTAATTCGCAAAAAACGACGCCAAAAAACCCCATTGACTTAGAATGGGGGAAACTTCGGCACGTAATAACTGCCGCACGATTTACGCCACCCCCGCAATATATACATCAAAATGTGCGGCTCGGCCGGGAATGGTGTGCTATTACTTTTCTTTCCGATCCGCTTTACGATTGCGATGTAATTCGCAAAAAACAACGCCCAAAAACTCCATTGACTTTGAATGGGGGACTCCGAAAAAAACCCAGAAACTTTGGCGCCACATAACTCTGCCATACTTTTGCCTAGCAACGTCATTTAAAATGTAAAATGCTCACACAACTTTGGTCTTTTTCCGACCAATAGGGATGAGCTGTAATTGATTAAGCCTCGCCCCCTCTTTAACAGGAAGTGCCCTTCACCAAACAGGAAGTGCCTCTATAACTCATGAACCGTTTGTCGTACAGACTTGCGGCTGGTGTCATACCTTTTCTTTTTTTCTCAATTTTTTTTTCTCAATTTTTTTTTTCTCAAATTTTTTTTTCTCAAATTTTTTTTTTCTCAATTTTTTTTTCTCAAATTTTTTTTTCTCAAATTTTTTTTTTCTCAAATTTTTTTTCTCAAAAAATGTTTTTCTCAACATTTTTTTCTCAATTTTTTTTTTCTCCAAAAAATTTTTTCTCAATTTTTTTTTTCTCAAAAATTTTTTTTTCTCAAAATTGTTTTCTCAAAATTATTTTTTTCTCAACATTTTTTTTTCTCACATTTTTTTTCTCAACATTTTTTTTCTCACAATTTTTTTTTCAAAATTTCTTTTTCTCAAAAAAGTTTTTTTCTCAAATTTTTTTTCTCACAAAACAATTTTTTCTCAAAAAACTGTCGTTAAAGTGCGACCCGTGATAACGGCCAAAAATGCTCCAAAACGCCACTAATTAGTCGAAATGGCTGACTTCCTGTTTGGTTTCTGATTGGCTGCTGGCCTTGTGACGTGGGTAGAGCTGCGAGGGCCTGGTCATCGCTGCTTGCAGCTTTAATTCATTAATCGTCCATGACCTTAATTGGGGCCTATTTCGCCAAACAGGAAGTGCCCCTCACCAAACAGGAAGTGACCCTTGATCTCGTGAACCGTTTGTCATACAGACACGCGGGTTGCGTCAAATGAAATAACGCTAATGCTAACACCAACCGCTACACAAGGTTGCACAGACTTAGCGAGCTGCAGGCACACTTAAAATTTCTTAGAAATTTTCTCTTCTAGTTAAGTCTTTCGCCACGAATTTCTGCACGTAATAACTGCCGCACAATTTACGCCACCGCCGCAATACATCAAAACGTGCGGCTCGGCCGGGAATGGTGTGCTATTACTTTTCTTTCCGATCCGCGTTACCATTGCGACGTAATTCGCAAAAAACGACGCCAAAAAACCCCATTGACTTAGAATGGGGGAAACTTCGGCACGTAATAACTGCCGCACGATTTACGCCACCCCCGCAATATATACATCAAAATGTGCGGCTCGGCCGGGAATGGTGTGCTATTACTTTTCTTTCCGATCCGCTTTACGATTGCGATGTAATTCGCAAAAAACAACGCCCAAAAACTCCATTGACTTTGAATGGGGGACTCCGAAAAAAACCCAGAAACTTTGGCGCCACATAACTCTGCCATACTTTTGCCTAGCAACGTCATTTAAAATGTAAAATGCTCACACAACTTTGGTCTTTTTCCGACCAATAGGGATGAGCTGTAATTGATTAAGCCTCGCCCCCTCTTTAACAGGAAGTGCCCTTCACCAAACAGGAAGTGCCTCTATAACTCATGAACCGTTTGTCGTACAGACTTGCGGCTGGTGTCATACCTTTTCTTTTTTTCTCAATTTTTTTTTTCTCAATTTTTTTTTTCTCAATTTTTTTTTTCTCAAATTTTTTTTTTCTCAAAATTTTTTTTTCTCAAATTTTTTTTTCTCAAATTTTTTTTTTCTCAAATTTTTTTTCTCAAAAAATGTTTTTCTCAACATTTTTTTCTCAATTTTTTTTTTCTCCAAAAAAATTTTTCTCAATTTTTTTTTTCTCAAAAATTTTTTTTTCTCAAAATTTTTTTTTCTCAAAATTGTTTTCTCAAAATTATTTTTTTCTCAACATTTTTTTTTCTCACATTTTTTTTCTCAACATTTTTTTTTCTCACAATTTTTTTTTCAAAATTTCTTTTTCTCAAAAAAGTTTTTTTCTCAAATTTTTTTTCTCACAAAACAATTTTTTCTCAAAAAACTGTCGTTAAAGTGCGACCCGTGATAACGGCCAAAAATGCTCCAAAACGCCACTAATTAGTCGAAATGGCTGACTTCCTGTTTGGTTTCTGATTGGCTGCTGGCCTTGTGACGTGGGTAGAGCTGCGAGGGCCTGGTCATCGCTGCTTGCAGCTTTAATTCATTAATCGTCCATGACCTTAATTGGGGCCTATTTCGCCAAACAGGAAGTGCCCCTCACCAAACAGGAAGTGACCCTTGATCTCGTGAACCGTTTGTCATACAGACACGCGGGTTGCGTCAAATGAAATAACGCTAATGCTAACACCAACCGCTACACAAGGTTGCACAGACTTAGCGAGCTGCAGGCACACTTAAAATTTCTTAGAAATTTTCTCTTCTAGTTAAGTCTTTCGCCACGAATTTCTGCACGTAATAACTGCCGCACAATTTACGCCACCGCCGCAATACATCAAAACGTGCGGCTCGGCCGGGAATGGTGTGCTATTACTTTTCTTTCCGATCCGCGTTACCATTGCGACGTAATTCGCAAAAAACGACGCCAAAAAACCCCATTGACTTAGAATGGGGGAAACTTCGGCACGTAATAACTGCCGCACGATTTACGCCACCCCCGCAATATATACATCAAAATGTGCGGCTCGGCCGGGAATGGTGTGCTATTACTTTTCTTTCCGATCCGCTTTACGATTGCGATGTAATTCGCAAAAAACAACGCCCAAAAACTCCATTGACTTTGAATGGGGGACTCCGAAAAAAACCCAGAAACTTTGGCGCCACATAACTCTGCCATACTTTTGCCTAGCAACGTCATTTAAAATGTAAAATGCTCACACAACTTTGGTCTTTTTCCGACCAATAGGGATGAGCTGTAATTGATTAAGCCTCGCCCCCTCTTTAACAGGAAGTGCCCTTCACCAAACAGGAAGTGCCTCTATAACTCATGAACCGTTTGTCGTACAGACTTGCGGCTGGTGTCATACCTTTTCTTTTTTTCTCAATTTTTTTTTTCTCAATTTTTTTTTTCTCAAATTTTTTTTTCTCAAATTTTTTTTTTCTCAAAATTTTTTTTTCTCAAATTTTTTTTTCTCAAATTTTTTTTTTCTCAAATTTTTTTTCTCAAAAAATGTTTTTCTCAACATTTTTTTCTCAATTTTTTTTTTCTCCAAAAAAATTTTTCTCAATTTTTTTTTCCTCAAAATTTTTTTTTTCTCAAAATTTTTTTTTCTCAAAATTGTTTTCTCAAAATTATTTTTTTCTCAACATTTTTTTTTCTCACATTTTTTTTCTCAACATTTTTTTTTCTCACAATTTTTTTTTCAAAATTTCTTTTTCTCAAAAAAGTTTTTTTCTCAAATTTTTTTTCTCACAAAACAATTTTTTCTCAAAAAACTGTCGTTAAAGTGCGACCCGTGATAACGGCCAAAAATGCTCCAAAACGCCACTAATTAGTCGAAATGGCTGACTTCCTGTTTGGTTTCTGATTGGCTGCTGGCCTTGTGACGTGGGTAGAGCTGCGAGGGCCTGGTCATCGCTGCTTGCAGCTTTAATTCATTAATCGTCCATGACCTTAATTGGGGCCTATTTCGCCAAACAGGAAGTGCCCCTCACCAAACAGGAAGTGACCCTTGATCTCGTGAACCGTTTGTCATACAGACACGCGGGTTGCGTCAAATGAAATAACGCTAATGCTAACACCAACCGCTACACAAGGTTGCACAGACTTAGCGAGCTGCAGGCACACTTAAAATTTCTTAGAAATTTTCTCTTCTAGTTTCAAATGCATTCATATGTTCTTAACTTTATAAACTTAAATACAAATACATTACAGTACTAGTCATTAGCTACTAGTATAAACTGAAGTAATTAAAGCGGGTCATGTTTGCATGTTTAGAATTGTAACAGCTGAAATCAATAATATATCAGTATTCCAATATTAACCTGCGGGCCGCATTAAGTGAAGGTGGGGGCCGCATGGGGCCCCCGGGCCAGTGACTGTCAGTGACTCCTGATTATGGATCCCACTGGGAAAGATGGATGGAAACGGCATAGAGCGCTCGTTAAGTGTGCCTGCTATGCAATAGCAAAACACTTATTGTAATCCGCCATACTTAATTAATTAAGTCTTTCGCCACGAATTTCTGCACGTAATAACTGCCGCACAATTTACGCCACCGCCGCAATATATACATCAAAACGTGCGGCTCGGCCGGGAATGGTGTGCTATTACTTTTCTTTCCGATCCGCGTTACCATTGCGACGTAATTCGCAAAAAACGACGCCAAAAAACCCCATTGACTTAGAATGGGGGAAACTTCGGCACGTAATAACTGCCGCACGATTTACGCCACCCCCGCAATATATACATCAAAATGTGCGGCTCGGCCGGGAATGGTGTGCTATTACTTTTCTTTCCGATCCGCTTTACGATTGCGATGTAATTCGCAAAAAACAACGCCCAAAAACTCCATTGACTTTGAATGGGGGACTCCGAAAAAAACCCAGAAACTTTGGCGCCACATAACTCTGCCATACTTTTGCCTAGCAACGTCATTTAAAATGTAAAATGCTCACACAACTTTGGTCTTTTTCCGACCAATAGGGATGAGCTGTAATTGATTAAGCCTCGCCCCCTCTTTAACAGGAAGTGCCCTTCACCAAACAGGAAGTGCCTCTATAACTCATGAACCGTTTGTCGTACAGACTTGCGGCTGGTGTCATACCTTTTCTTTTTTTCTCAATTTTTTTTTTCTCAATTTTTTTTTCTCAAATTTTTTTTTTCTCAAATTTTTTTTTCTCAAATTTTTTTTCTCAAATTTTTTTTTTTCTCAAAAAATTTTTTTCTCAAATTTTTTTTTCTCAAATTTTTTTTTCTCAAAACATTTTTTTCTCAACATTTTTTTTTTCTCAAAATTTTTTTTTCTCAAAATTTTTTTTTTCTCAATTTTTTTTTCTCAATTTTTTTTTCTCAATTTTTTTTTCTCAAAATTTTTTTTTCTCAATTTTTTTCTCAATTTTTTTTTCTCCAAAAAATTTTTTTCTCAATTTTTTTCTCAAATTTTTTTTCTCAAAAAAATTTTTTCTCAATTTTTTTTTTCTCAAAATTATTTTTTTCTCAAAAAATGTTTTTCTCAAAATTGTTTTCTCAAAATTATTTTTTTCTCAACATTTTTTTTTCTCACATTTTTTTTTCTCAAGATTTTTTTTTCTCAATTTTTTTTTCAAAATTTCTTTTTCTCAAAAGTTTTTTTCTCAAATTTTTTTTCTCACAAAACAATTTTTTCTCAAAAAACTGTCGTTAAAGTGCGACCCGTGATAACGGCCAAAAATGCTCCAAAACGCCACTAATTAGTCGAAATGGCTGACTTCCTGTTCTGATTGGCTGCTGGCCTTGTGACGTGGGTAGAGCTGCGAGGGCCTGGTCATCGCTGCTTGCAGCTTTAATTCATTAATCGTCCATGACCTTAATTGGGGCCTATTTCGCCAAACAGGAAGTGCCCCTCACCAAACAGGAAGTGACCCTTGATCTCGTGAACCGTTTGTCATACAGACACGCGGGTTGCGTCAAATGAAATAACGCTAATGCTAACACCAACCGCTACACAAGGTTGCACAGACTTAGCGAGCTGCAGGCACACTTAAAATTTCTTAGAAATTTTCTCTTCTAGTTTTCAGTTATTGTCCACGACATTGCAAGCGGCGCGAAGGCCAGCGGACCTTGGTCCTGCTCTTTGCGCCCGAGCGCCGCAGGCGCGAGGTGCCCGCGAAGAGCGTGCCAGGGCTGCGCGGCCGGCGGAGCGCCGCGCGAGTTACGAAGGCCGTGGTGAATGCAATCGTTCTATTTATGCCCAGGCCGTAAGGCCTGGGCAAGCGCACGATACACGCAATGATAATTGTGTTTTGGTGCACCTCGCGCGGTCCAAACTACAACGGAGCGCTCCCTGCGTCCGGTTCAGCCAATCACAAGCTTAAAAAATTAGTCCGGGGCGTGGTTATCCATCTTTCCCAGTGGGATCCATAATCACGCATCAGTGACGCTTTGATTGGGGCCAGATCACAGCCCATATGGGGATGATCTTGACGTCATTACCAGGACGTCATATGGACTTTTTTTTTGTTTGACAGGATTTATGTTGGTTGAATCTGGCCCCAATAGAGACGTCGGTCCAGGTCCTGACGTGCTTGCTGGGTTAGTTACTTCACACAACTGGTGTCACATCCACCCTGAATGGTAAGTGTAACAAAATAATACCATCATCACAAAGCTTGTACCACAGCCCCACCTAGTGGGCTATTATTACCAACCATTACTGCCAGTTGTTCTATAATGCATTAGACCAGGGGTCTTCAACGTTAGCTGAGAGAGAGATGAAGCAGGGACCCCCACAACCTTTTCATATAGTTCCATTGTTTGACAGCACAATCATCAGTATATTTTGGATTCATGTCAATTTGTGTTTTCAGATATTTAACCACTTGAACCGTCAATACTTAATAAACCTTTCACTCTGTACTCTTTTCTCCCCTCTACACCAAACCTCTTTGCCAAAAATAGCTGATTGTAGATCTGCTATTTTCATAGTGTTTGCCCCTTTCTTATACACTTTGAAATTAGAACAATAGTTTGTTGATTACCTTTGATGCAGTAATAGCCTTTTTCTTTTTTAATTAAAAGGTCTTAAAAGTCCTTAGATTGTAATTCACTATCCCTGTAAAATACTCACTTCATTTAAGTTGTATTTATTTATGTTATTAAATGGTTAAAGCTCTATGAGAGTTATGTAAAATGGGTCCGTCCATATTTCTTACATTTTCAGCTAATAAGTAGCCTGTTGCGGGACAAATACTCTAGAATATAATATAGCAATGATTTGAATTACAATATAGAAGTATTTAACATTAAAGTTGTAACAATAATTATTTTGAGTGAGTACACTCTCATGGTTATAGATGGGTCCATTTGGTTCCTATAGCCATCAATCATTTGGCTGGGGGACCCCCGTGGAACACCCAGAAAGACCCCTTGGGGTACCCGGGCCCAACATTGAGAACCATTGTTGCTGTAGTAACAATTTAAGGCTGAAATACTGTCTTTTCAGCAATCAGGGGATGGGACACAGATAGACGAGTTCATAATTATGTTAGCTGTTAATCACAGCTGACGAGACGGCTCACCGAGGTAAAGTGTCACTGCGAGAAGATCTGCAGTTACACAAAAGGCAAAAATACATAAGCCAGGACCAAGTGTGGAGAAGAGGGGTCACGGGTGCAGCGCACAACTTGGTTGGTAAGACGAAGAGAGCTCAGGCAGGAATAACCCCACAGTACAGTTGGGGTGAATCCGATACTTCCGTGACACGTGAGCGAAGGGTCCGTTTCTTAATGGATTTGTCATCTAGGAGGGTTATTAAACAAATTTGGCCGGGATGTATTTTTTTTTTAAATGGCGGGCAAAATGTTTGACAGCTAGGGTAATTTTCAGTCTCATTCACTTACTATACACTACACTATAAAGGAAACAATAACTCCCAAAAATCTGCTTTAAATGGGATGTGAGGGGTCAGACTAGGGATTTTTAATTATTCTGAATCCATTGCAAGCATTTGTTATGGCTGAAAAACATTCCTTGGGCTAAAAACGGACCCCAAAAGACTGGTGAAAATTGATGACTCAACCATAGTTTTCTTGGCTGTTTTTAGCCCAAGGAATGTTTTTTCGTGCAAAACAAATGCTTGCAATGGATTCAGAATAATTAAAAACCCCTAGTTTGACCCCTCACGTCCCACTTAAAGCAGATTTTTTGGGAGTAATTTTTTCCTTTATAGTGTAGTGTAGTAAGTGAATGAGACAGAAAATTTACCCTAGCTGTCAAACATTTTGCCCACCATTTAAAAAAAATTCACCCTGGCCAAATTTGTGTAATAACCCTCCTAGATGACAAATCCATTGAGAAACGGACCTTTGCTCTCCATGGTCCACTCCCCAGAGGGGCCTCCTGTTAAAAAAAATAGAGCAGGAGAGGGGAGTTTAGCCTTGGGCCAGGAGGAGGAGATGGGCAGTGATTTGGCCACCACTGCCGACCCTGCCATCAGGAGGGTGTCAGCAGTTCAAGGGTCGAAACACCTGATGATCGATGGTTACCACCTGAAGACATCAAATGTTCCTGGCCAAGGCTACATTCACCAAACGTGAAAGGAGGAGAAGCATCATTAGATGTAATTATAATCGTAATAATTTGTCATTCCCCATCTCCTAATCCAATGGCACATAACAGTAATGAAAGACATCTGTAACAAACAAGCAAAACAACTGACCCAAGTTTTAAAACACTTAGTT
>NW_027664643.1:0-36737 GCF_963921795.1 Nannobrachium achirus
CACCGTGGATTTGTTGGGCTTCTTCCTCACGGAAGACACAGGCTGGGGCGCTAACCCAACCTGCTCCCGGGTGCCGTCTAAATTCCGGCCGTCAACCGAGTCTCCGGTGGTCACCAAACTATTCCTGGTTGTCACATAGTCTATTCCTATGAGCCACTATAAATAGAACTAATAGTGTAAAAAACATCACAAGGATGCAACTGGGACGTATCATCAGTGATGTAGCCTGGGGTCGACGGGTGTTTCGGGTCTCGCAACATCATACACCCTCGCCCAGGTGACCCAGCCGGGTTGATCAAGTCCCGACTTACGTCCCAGTAGCTATCCACGATCAGTCCTATTAGGGAAAGACAGGGTCACTCAATGTGCTGCACCGGAACTACTCTGCCGGGATTGGGGGTACCATTCTGGCGCGTGGAAGAACTAGGCTCTATGGGTTGACTCCTGGCCGGGCTCCTCCTACGTCTCACCAGGTCCTCCCCTGCTCTCACCAGGTTCAGAACCTGTGCGTTGCACCAGACCCCAATCCAAACATTCCATTCAGCTGCTGCAGTTGAATGGCCCTCCTAAAGGCCTCACCGTGGATTTGTTGGGCTTCTTCCTCACGGAAGACACAGGCTGGGGCGCTAACCCAACCTGCTCCCGGGTGCCGTCTAAATTCCGGCCGTCAACCGAGTCTCCGGTGGTCACCAAACTATTCCTGGTTGTCACATAGTCTATTCCTATGAGCCACTATAAATAGAACTAATAGTGTAAAAAACATCACAAGGATGCAACTGGGACGTATCATCAGTGATGTAGCCTGGGGTCGACGGGTGTTTCGGGTCTCGCAACATCATACACCCTCGCCCAGGTGACCCAGCCGGGGTTGATCAAGTCCCGACTTACGTCCCAGTAGCTATCCACGATCACTCCTATTAGGGAAAGACAGGGTCACTCAATGTGCTGCACCGGAACTACTCTGCCGGGATTGGGGGTACCATTCTGGCGCGTGGAAGAACTAGGCTCTATGGGTTGACTCCTGGCCGGGCTCCTCCTACGTCTCACCAGGTCCTCCCCTGCTCTCACCAGGTTCAGAACCTGTGCGTTGCACCAGACCCCAATCCAAACATTCCATTCAGCTGCTGCAGTTGAATGGCCCTCCTAAAGGCCTCACCGTGGATTTGTTGGGCTTCTTCCTCACGGAAGACACAGGCTGGGGCGCTAACCCAACCTGCTCCCGGGTGCCGTCTAAATTCCGGCCGTCAACCGAGTCTCCGGTGGTCACCAAACTATTCCTGGTTGTCACATAGTCTATTCCTATGAGCCACTATAAATAGAACTAATAGTGTAAAAACATCACAAGGATGCAACTGGGACGTATCATCAGTGATGTAGCCTGGGGTCGACGGGTGTTTCGGGTCTCGCAACATCATACACCCTCGCCCAGGTGACCCAGCCGGGGTTGATCAAGTCCCGACTTACGTCCCAGTAGCTATCCACGATCAGTCCTATTAGGGAAAGACAGGGTCACTCAATGTGCTGCACCGGAACTACTCTGCCGGGATTGGGGGTACCATTCTGGCGCGTGGAAGAACTAGGCTCTATGGGTTGACTCCTGGCCGGGCTCCTCCTACGTCTCACCAGGTCCTCCCCTGCTCTCACCAGGTTCAGAACCTGTGCGTTGCACCAGACCCCAATCCAAACATTCCATTCAGCTGCTGCAGTTGAATGGCCCTCCTAAAGGCCTCACCGTGGATTTGTTGGGCTTCTTCCTCACGGAAGACACAGGCTGGGGCGCTAACCCAACCTGCTCCCGGGTGCCGTCTAAATTCCGGCCGTCAACCGAGTCTCCGGTGGTCACCAAACTATTCCTGGTTGTCACATAGTCTATTCCTATGAGCCACTATAAATAGAACTAATAGTGTAAAAAACATCACAAGGATGCAACTGGGACGTATCATCAGTGATGTAGCCTGGGGTCGACGGGTGTTTCGGGTCTCGCAACATCATACACCCTTGCCCAGGTGACCCAGCCGGGGTTGATCAAGTCCCGACTTACGTCCCAGTAGCTATCCACGATCAGTCCTATTAGGGAAAGACAGGGTCACTCAATGTGCTGCACCGGAACTACTCTGCCGGGATTGGGGGTACCATTCTGGCGCGTGGAAGAACTAGGCTCTATGGGTTGACTCCTGGCCGGGCTCCTCCTACGTCTCACCAGGTCCTCCCCTGCTCTCACCAGGTTCAGAACCTGTGCGTTGCACCAGACCCCAATCCAAACATTCCATTCAGCTGCTGCAGTTGAATGGCCCTCCTAAAGGCCTCACCGTGGATTTGTTGGGCTTCTTCCTCACGGAAGACACAGGCTGGGGCGCTAACCCAACCTGCTCCCGGGTGCCGTCTAAATTCCGGCCGTCAACCGAGTCTCCGGTGGTCACCAAACTATTCCTGGTTGTCACATAGTCTATTCCTATGAGCCACTATAAATAGAACTAATAGTGTAAAAAACATCACAAGGATGCAACTGGGACGTATCATCAGTGATGTAGCCTGGGGTCGACGGGTGTTTCGGGTCTCGCAACATCATACACCCTCGCCCAGGTGACCCAGCCGGGGTTGATCAAGTCCCGACTTACGTCCCAGTAGCTATCCACGATCAGTCCTATTAGGGAAAGACAGGGTCACTCAATGTGCTGCACCGGAACTACTCTGCCGGGATTGGGGGTACCATTCTGGCGCGTGGAAGAACTAGGCTCTATGGGTTGACTCCTGGCCGGGCTCCTCCTACGTCTCACCAGGTCCTCCCCTGCTCTCACCAGGTTCAGAACCTGTGCGTTGCACCAGACCCCAATCCAAACATTCCATTCAGCTGCTGCAGTTGAATGGCCCTCCTAAAGGCCTCACCGTGGATTTGTTGGGCTTCTTCCTCACGGAAGACACAGGCTGGGGCGCTAACCCAACCTGCTCCCGGGTGCCGTCTAAATTCCGGCCGTCAACCGAGTCTCCGGTGGTCACCAAACTATTCCTGGTTGTCACATAGTCTATTCCTATGAGCCACTATAAATAGAACTAATAGTGTAAAAAACATCACAAGGATGCAACTGGGACGTATCATCAGTGATGTAGCCTGGGGTCGACGGGTGTTTCGGGTCTCGCAACATCATACACCCTCGCCCAGGTGACCCAGCCGGGGTTGATCAAGTCCCGACTTACGTCCCAGTAGCTATCCACGATCAGTCCTATTAGGGAAAGACAGGGTCACTCAATGTGCTGCACCGGAACTACTCTGCCGGGATTGGGGGTACCATTCTGGCGCGTGGAAGAACTAGGCTCTATGGGTTGACTCCTGGCCGGGCTCCTCCTACGTCTCACCAGGTCCTCCCCTGCTCTCACCAGGTTCAGAACCTGTGCGTTGCACCAGACCCCAATCCAAACATTCCATTCAGCTGCTGCAGTTGAATGGCCCTCCTAAAGGCCTCACCGTGGATTTGTTGGGCTTCTTCCTCACGGAAGACACAGGCTGGGGCGCTAACCCAACCTGCTCCCGGGTGCCGTCTAAATTCCGGCCGTCAACCGAGTCTCCGGTGGTCACCAAACTATTCCTGGTTGTCACATAGTCTATTCCTATGAGCCACTATAAATAGAACTAATAGTGTAAAAAACATCACAAGGATGCAACTGGGACGTATCATCAGTGATGTAGCCTGGGGTCGACGGGTGTTTCGGGTCTCGCAACATCATACACCCTCGCCCAGGTGACCCAGCCGGGGTTGATCAAGTCCCGACTTACGTCCCAGTAGCTATCCACGATCAGTCCTATTAGGGAAAGACAGGGTCACTCAATGTGCTGCACCGGAACTACTCTGCCGGGATTGGGGGTACCATTCTGGCGCGTGGAAGAACTAGGCTCTATGGGTTGACTCCTGGCCGGGCTCCTCCTACGTCTCACCAGGTCCTCCCCTGCTCTCACCAGGTTCAGAACCTGTGCGTTGCACCAGACCCCAATCCAAACATTCCATTCAGCTGCTGCAGTTGAATGGCCCTCCTAAAGGCCTCACCGTGGATTTGTTGGGCTTCTTCCTCACGGAAGACACAGGCTGGGGCGCTAACCCAACCTGCTCCCGGGTGCCGTCTAAATTCCGGCCGTCAACCGAGTCTCCGGTGGTCACCAAACTATTCCTGGTTGTCACATAGTCTAATCCTATGAGCCACTATAAATAGAACTAATAGTGTAAAAAACATCACAAGGATGCAACTGGGACGTATCATCAGTGATGTAGCCTGGGGTCGACGGGTGTTTCGGGTCTCGCAACATCATACACCCTCGCCCAGGTGACCCAGCCGGGGTTGATCAAGTCCCGACTTACGTCCCAGTAGCTATCCACGATCAGTCCTATTAGGGAAAGACAGGGTCACTCAATGTGCTGCACCGGAACTACTCTGCCGGGATTGGGGGTACCATTCTGGCGTGTGGAAGAACTAGGCTCTATGGGTTGACTCCTGGCCGGGCTCCTCCTACGTCTCACCAGGTCCTCCCCTGCTCTCACCAGGTTCAGAACCTGTGCGTTGCACCAGACCCCAATCCAAACATTCCATTCAGCTGCTGCAGTTGAATGGCCCTCCTAAAGGCCTCACCGTGGATTTGTTGGGCTATATATATATATATACACACACACAGTATTTATATATATATATATGCTTATAGGCTATATATATATATATACATAGGCGATTCTAGCCTCTTCCAGCAGGGGGTGCACGACCTCTATTACCTCATGCACGCGCGCATAGCGCGCGTGCACGCCGTTCGCGTGCGCGCAAAAAAATTGCGGATATTAGCGGTTTTGTAATGTTGTTTTAGCGGATTTCTGCAGTTAATTTTGTACCCAAATGTAACACAATATAAACAAAAAAAAGTGTAAAACAGGTGCTTCTTTTTCTAGACACCATATGTCTATCTATAGGATTTATTTACTTATTTTGCAGACAGAGGCAGCACAGCCAGGACATATAAAGCCAAACATCAAGTTAATCATCATTCATCAAGCAATCAAGCAGTCATTTACAGTGTCAAATAAGCATTTCACAAAAACAAATAGTAGACACATCCTTATTACACAATGAACTGCAGCCTCCGGGTTTTGGCACTTGCAAACCTTTCAATTATTTTCTGCACTTTAATTTCGTGTATTTTCTCAATCTGTAAAATGCCTATATCTGACACTCTTTTATCAGTCATGGTTGTCCGTAAATACGTTTTTAGTTGTCTCAAAGTAGAGAAACTGCGCTCAGCTGAAGCACTCGTAACTGGTATGGTGAGGTACAGTGTGTAGACGTGTTTTAATGTACCAAATGAATCAGAATTATGCATTCCCTTCTCTTGAAAAAAAGCAAGTTTCTTTTCAAACAGTGTCGTGTCCTCCATTTCTTTTTTTTGCGCACATTCTCTTCAATATAACGAAACAGTTGAAAAAAGGGAACATAATAGACTATGCACTTGGAGGGAGTACAACAGCATTGTGTAAACAGAGATGTGTCTTTATGTACCTGTCCTCCTGAAAGCTTGCTCGGCGTTCTCAGAACCAAAGGCCCGACATGGAAAGCAGAACGCCCGGTCATGGCGCACGCTATACTCCAGCCAGGCAAAATCTTTAAACCACTCCTTTCTGAATTTGCGTTGTTTTTCGCCAGCGGCCTTTAATGGACATTCTACATCTTCTGGCTGATATGGACCCAAAGCCAAAAACTGCTTGGCTTTATCCGGGCCATGGCAAGGGTCTCTTTCATGAACAAAGTTGGCTTCATTTGGCTCCTCTGGGTCTGGGCCTGGGGTAACAACAGTTGAGTCTGGAGTGGGGCTTGCTTGTTGTGGAGGAACCGGGGCCTCGGTCTCCGGCAACGGCGAGCCTTCCACAGTGATGTCGGTGGCTGGATCACTGCTGCTGCAAGCTCCGTCCACCTCCTCTGGTTCACGTTCATTAGCATTACTGTCAGTGTCGAGTGAACTACTATACTTGCCCCTCCACCTCTCTTTTTGCGCACATTTTACAAATCACGATCACTGTTTTATTTAACCAGTAAGACTCCCTAATCGGGAGATAAGCGACCGTTGGTCGCTTATCTCCACAAATAGGCCAAAAGTTTGTTTTACCAATTATCAAGACATACGGGCAGTTGACAGTTTGCCATGGTTACTCATTGAAGTTGAATCTCCATATATGGAGACATAAGTTGCTCATACCATAGCAACCATGTTTTTTACAGGGCCTGGGATTGATGACATCAGAAATCTCCATATATGGGCATGAAAGGGATTTTGTTTCTGGAAATATGTCTGTGGGGTGCCACATTTGGAATAAAACACTTACATCACACATCTGGATATCCATACAGCCCATCTAGTTTGCCTGTGTCCATTTATGCCCATATATCTGATGACATTGGGACACTGATCTCCATATATGGGCATAAAACTTATGTTAATTAGTAAAGCCTGGGGATCTCCATATATGGGCATGAGGGGTACCCTAAAAGGGCATCATCTGGGAATAGCAAATATAGTTCTCCTAGAAAGTGAAAATCTTACATCAAAGGCCATAACTACCTACCTACCACCATACTGCATTCCTCATTAAACTACCTACCAGTAAGATGCCTATAGGGAGAAAAGCAAAGGGCGAGGTTGCACCATTTCTTGGTCTTCTGGCCAGTGATGTATATCGGACCATTTAACCATATATGGAGACATCTGGTACCCAAAGATATTCACAGATATGGGCTTAATATTGATGACATAAGGGATCTCCATATATGGGCGTAAAAGGGATTTGGTTCCCCTGGCATCACAGGGATCTCCATATATGGGCATAAAATGGATTTGGTTACCCTGGCAACACGGGGATCTCCATATCTCCATATATGGGCATAAAAGGGATTTGGTTCCCCTGGCATCACAGGGATCTCCATATATGGGCATAAAAGGGATTTGGTTCCCCTGACATTACAGTGATGTCAGTGGCTGGTTCTACAGAGGGGATCTCCATTTATGGGCATAAAAGGGAATGTATGTATGATGATGTCAGATATCATAGACGTCATAGGACTTTCACATAACGAATAACTGAGTAAGCATGTAAACCCGTAAAATCTATATTTGGGCATGGCTGATTTATGACCTCATCATGATGACACGAGCAAACACAGCTGAATTGTATAAATGATCAGTGCAGAAACCAACAGAAGTATTTGACCAAGACTCTTCGATTTAAACATCAACAAAGGTGTGACGTTTGTTGATGGTCACAAAGGTGTGACGGACGGACGGACGGACGGACGGCCGGTGGAGGTTTTCATAGTAAACTGCTCCCTGACGGTCGCAATAAATATAAAATAAAGTTACATTACAAAAAAAAAGAAATCAAAATGGCCGCCTGGCGGCCAGGGGGTGCACGTGCACCCTAGGACACCCCTTAAAATCGCCTATGTATATATATATATATATATATATATATATATATATATAAGCATATATATAATGCCTATATAGCAGTAAAAGCAGGGTGGAATGGTACCCCCTCTAACTGTATATTATGTTACCCATTTTCAACTGTTTTTATTTTATTGTGACACTTGCTTGGCGAGAACTACGTAAACGTTTCCTATGTGTTTCGTTCTCTCATGCCAATAAACCTCCATCGCCATAGGCCAATCAATCAATCAATCAAAGCCGTTGCTGATCCGGTCTGGGTCTATATCGGATACGGAAACGTTTCTTACATGTATGTGAGTTTGTACAAAACCGGATACAGTAGGCGGGCTTCAGAACGGATCACTGATTAGCCAGGATTCCACCACAGCATACAGCTCCAAGTTTTCCACGGGTACTGGCTGCCCTGGCTGCTACCGAAACAGCACTCAGCACAAAGTTAGGAGGATGAAAGTAAAAAAAGAAATCTACAGCAAATGGAACGATCGTTGCGCTTCTTCCTCATATTCGGCCTCACTGTTACTGGCCTGGGATCCATGTATGTTACAGACAGCTCGTTATACAAAGGACGCGACATACAGGCGCGCAAATTATGGGGGGGACAAGGTGTTTTGGTCACCTTCCAGGTTCAATTTCGTCCCCTCCATTCACTTCCAGAAGTCCCCCCCGTCCCCCCCAGTCAGGGACCCCCAAGCCAAACTTTTAGGGGTCTGAATTCTGAAAATCACGCACTAAACGCGAGCGATTATTTTTAAGCCCCCCTCATCTAAAATCCCCAAATGGTTTGGTCCAGACCGTCCTGTGCCCTCAGTATAGCAACGCCCATTTCTCTCAAGTCAGAAGTTAACTCCACACACAGCTGTAGCCTGTTAAGGAAGCCAGTTACAGCCAGTTCTAATGTCCACACAGCTCCGGACACCACTCGACTCGAGCACGGCCTGGGAAATGCTTTCATTGCTTTGTAAGTACTAATAAAGAATTAATTGTGGTCATTATGTGGACAAAAGCTACTGTAAAGCCCTCTGTGTGTGTTAATTTAATTCGGTGTGTTTCTGTCTGTCTGACTGTCTCTGAGGCAACGGTATGTATGTAACAGTAACATACATTGGTTAGCATTTAGCTAAGCATGCTACAAACACAGTTAATGGTAGACTAGTGTTCTTCCAAAGCAGCTCAATTTAGCTTAGTTTACCAATTCTGTTCACTCCCTATAGGCTATGTGTACTACTCAATCTCATAGATAGCTCATCATCGTAGCATCGATTGATTGATTGATTGATTGAAGACTTTATTAGAAGTTTGCATAGGAAAAGGTACAGTTTCATGACGGTACAGTTCACTGGTACAAGGTCTACTAAAAGGAGATCCATGAAAAGACTAAGCTCATTTCCACTGGAAACCATTGAAGTATCTCATATAACATTGAATGACAGACATATAGAACACAGTACTATGCAGTAGATATGTAAAGTAAAAGAAAACAGTAAGACTAGCAGTAGCGTGTATTTTTGTAGTAGGCCTATACTGAGTCAGTCTCACTCTCCCTCTATCTCTCTCAATTCAATTCAAAGGGCTTTATTGGCATGAGTATATATGTTTACCTCTCTCTCTCTCTCTCTCTCTCTCAGACGTTCACACGTTCACAAACTGTCAGAAACATGAAAAAGCGGAATAATATGGACATACGGGGTTTTTTAATTGCCCCCAAAAAACTCAGTGTAAGTAGGAATATATATAAATAATATCACAAATATCATTTTTGAATGTATCATGTTTTAATGTCTGCATAGAAAATGAATAGAGCGTGATGTTAATGTAGATAATATTGTGTCATATAGACAACAACAGCAGCAGCAGCAGCTGTGGAAAGTGGCAGCCATGGTGGTGGGGAGTCTCAGGTATTTTTTTATTTTTTCAGTTGTAGAAATGCTTAAATAAAATAAGTACATTTTAAATGTCACTGTTTTGAGTGTTTTGGTTACTTACAAACTGTAGCCTATTT
Organism: Nannobrachium achirus; assembly: GCF_963921795.1. Classification (NCBI taxonomy): domain Eukaryota; kingdom Metazoa; phylum Chordata; class Actinopteri; order Myctophiformes; family Myctophidae; genus Nannobrachium; species Nannobrachium achirus. Next base: position 9,471 of record NW_027664643.1, read on the forward strand.
CTTAGGAGACAGAAAGCCAGTCAGGGGGACCGGTGAGGAGAGCCACTGCTCAAGATGCTACTGATGCAAGTAGGGATAATTTGAATTATCTGCAATATAATTATTGTGAGCATTTGTATTGCTATAAACAATAATGTTGTAATTGTCCCATTCCTAGATGAAAACCCTGTCGAGGACATGCCTGATGCCACTGCAGGTCCTAACAGGAGAAGCACAGACTCCATGGAGTCAGAAGCTAGAGATGAGAGTGGGGATAATTTTTATTCTCTGTAATACCATTTTTCATTTTTATAGCTAACAAAAAAACTAATATTATGCATTGTCCCATCCATGGATGCAAATACCATCTACACTTCAGGTCCAGAGGAGGCAAGTCCCAGCTGGAGCAGAGACTCCACAGAGAGTTCAGAAGCTACAGATGAGAGTAGGGATAATGTTTATTCTGACTAATATAAATGTTGAGCATTTTTATAGCTACAACAACCAATAATCCTATACGTTGTCCCATCCTTAGATGCAAATATTATCTACATTAAGGATGACGAGAGACCAGCAGACAGCAGTGGGGAGACGGCAGAGGTCCAAGACACCAGCGTTCCCATTGCTTTGCAGATCAGCAGGGGAGCTCGGAGTCGAGTCATGCAGGTAGTCAGATATCAATGTAATTGTGTATTGATGTTGGCGGTTATTTTTTCTATTGATCTGCTTTACCATTCAACCATGCAGCAGATGCCAGTGAGAGAGCAGAGATCAGAGGTCTCCAGCCCCAAACACTGTGGAAAGACCAGCCAAAGGAGAGCCGATGAAAGGCCACGTCATCGTACTACAAATACAGGTAAGCATAATTATTTGCACTACTCATCTGCCGTCTGTGAATGTAATGCACAATCTCTGTACAGTGCCTTGGAGAACGGCCCCATATATAAATGCACCATTTACTTTATATCACAAAAAATACTTTGCATTATCTGTTTATATACTGTAGCACCAGACACGACCAGAGATTCACCGGAGTCCTCAGAGACCAGCTGCAATCCCTCGTCTTTGCAGACCAGCAACAGGGGAGCTGAGAGTCGTCAACCCATTCAGGTAGGTATCGATGCAATTGTGTATTGATTTAGAAGGTTATTTTTTCTATTTTTTTCTATTGATTATAGACAATATGTTTATGTCCCTTTCATCCATGCAGCAGATGCCAGTGAGAGAGCAGAGATCACAGATCCCCAGCCCCCGTTACCGTGGAAAGGCCAGCCAAAGGAGAGCAGCCGATGAACGGCCACGTCGCACTACAGGTAAACAGCATTATTTGCATTACTCATCTGCGGTCTGTGAATACAGTGCCTTGGAGAACGGCCCCATATATAAATGCACAATTTACTTTATATCACTAAAAATACTTTTTTATCTGTTTATACTATACGACCAGACACGACCAGAGATTCACCGGAGTCCCCAGAGACCAGCTGCAGACCCTCGTCTTTGCAGACCAGCAGCATGGGAGCTCAGAGTTGTCGACCCATTCAGGTAGGTATCAATGCAATTGTGTATTGATTTTGGAGGTTATTTTTTCTATTTCGTTCTATTGATGATAGACAATATGTGTGTCCCTTTCATCCATGCAGCAGATGCCAGTGAGAGAGCAGAGATCACAGATCCCCAGCCCCAGATATCGTGGAAGGACCAGCCATAGGAGAGCAGCCGATGAACGGCCACATCGTACTACAGGTAAGCATCATTATTTGCGTTATGATCTGCTGTCTGTGAATGTAATGTCTGTGAATCACAATCTCTGTACAGTGCCTTGGAGAACGGCCCTATATATAAATGCACCATTTACTTTATATCACTAAAAATATTAAAAACATGTTATCTGTTTATGCTGTATGACCAGACACGACCAGCAGAGATTCACCGGAGTCCTCAGAGACCAGCTGCAGTCCCTCGTCTTTGCATACCAGCAGCACGGGAGCTGAGAGTCGTACCATTCAGGTAGGTGTCAGTGCAATTGTGTATTGTTGTTGTGTATTGATTTTGGAGGTTCTTTTTCATTTTCTTTTTTCTATTTATGATAGACTATGCTTTTGTCCCTTTAATCCATGCAGCAGACCCCAGTGAGAGACCAGATCCTCCCAAGATCCAGAATCCCTGTGCTGGCCAGACCCCATCGAGAGACCGGATTCCAGAGGAGGTCCCAGGTCCCAGATATGACTGATACTGACATCAATGATGGTACTGAGCCATATCATCCACATCCCAAATACATAGAAAAACAAACTATGTCTAACAAGGTGTTATCATTCCAGCAGAGGTGGTTTAATGATTTCAAATGGTTACATTACCGACCATCTGTTAAAGGTGTTGTTTGTTTTTATTGCAGTAAATTGTATTCTGGGAACAGGTCATCTGCTGTCAAAAAAACAGAACCTGCCTTTGTAACAACAGGTTTTAGAAATTGGAGAAAAGCCACTGAAAAATGTAGATGTCACGAGAAAACCCAGAGTCATACTCATGCTGTATTAGCACACAAGTCTAATCCTGTAACTGTCCAATTATCCAGTGCTTGGGCACGACAACAATCTGAGGCAAGGCATTGCTTACAGAAAATTATTACCTCAGTACAACTATATGCCAGGCAAGGTCAAGCCTTAAGAGGCCACACTTCTGACTCTGGGAATCTCTTTCAGCTGTGAGTGAGAACCGCTCAATTTTTTAAGGCATTTGACAAGTGCATTTGCTGCTAGGTTACATTGTTACATTTTCTGCTACTAGAGTGTGAGCCGCTCAATTTTTTAAGGCATTTGACAAGTGCATTTGCTGCTAGGTTACATTGTTACATTTTCTGCTACTAGAGTGTGAGCCGCTCAATTTTTAAGGCATTTGCCAAGTGCATTTGCTGCTAGGTTGGTTTACTTGGAGAGTGTGAAACGCTCAATTTTTAAGGCATTTGCAATTGCGTTTGCTGCTATACGAGGACAATTTACATTTTACATACTTGAAGAGTGTGAACACTAATTTTTTTTTAGCTGGTTAAGAAGTACTTTAATCAGTGGATTTGCCTAAGTTGTACATAGTTTTATAAGCATTATGTAAGAGTAAACATAAGTAAAGTTATGACTTGTTTTCAAATGCACTTTTTTCCTATGGCTGGTCCTTCCACGATATCTGGGGCTGGGGATCTGTGATCTCTGCTCTCTCACTGGCATCTGCTGCATGGATGAAAGGGACACACATATTGTCTATCATCAATAGAACGAAATAGAAAAAATAACCTCCAAAATCAATACACAATTGCATTGATACCTACCTTTTTTTTTCTGTTTTTTGACTATCAAAGGATTGTTGCAGTTGCTGCTGAGTGTAACTCACATTCTGCTTATCAAATGTACTAAGTAATTGCTGCCTCTGCCTGTATTTGTTTTCACTGTGTAACATTACATGGTGTGCTGCTGGTCGCAGTGCAGTCTTATTACACTGACTACCTCAGTCTCTAGACTGTAAAAGGCTTTGGAAAGTCAATAAATGTGTTCAAGTAGCCTAATATTTTGGTTTGACTTTTCTTTGTGCTCATTATACTGACCCACCTCAAGAATTGTTGATGTACTAACATTATCTTGCTTATTATAGTGATATATAATTAACCTGCTTATTGTAAGTCACATTGGATTAAAAGCATCTGCTAAATGCCTTTTATGCATAAACTCTAAGAATCATTAACCAAAACAACCACCGGTCGGCGCCAAAGACCTTATTTTTTCCTAGTGCCTTTCTAGCCATAGAAGAATAGCTTTCAGTTGACTCAGTGATGACGTCATAATATGGCGACTTGTTATGGCTGTGTGTCCTTATTATAACTCTCTGGGTGTCTGTGACTAGAGTCTAGAGAAGAGCACTGACTGGTGCACTGGTTTCAATTAAATTACTTTCTGGATCTGGACAATGACATTTGACGCTTGTACGTTTATTGGAATTAAATGGATACCAACCTCACGACCTGGCTGTCCCAAGTTGCTACAGAACTAGAAGTTAGAACTATGTACATTTCGGAAGGACCAAGTTGACCACAACAAGCAACAATGGTAAGTTTCTGATGAAGTGTGTGTTTTCGTGTAAGCTTTGGTTGTGTTGGTTATTGCAGTACTAGTGATAACTTCATAAGTAAATAAATAATACATCATAAAACCGTTAATGCCCGTATCTGAATGAAAATGAGGGGGGAAAACCGCCCGAAAACCGATCTTTGCACGCAAAAAAAACGAAATCGGTCGCGCGGTCCCCTCCTATGCATTTACTGGATCTGCGCGCCTGGCGACATATCCTTGGGATTATATGGACACACAACGACACGAGGATCTATTTTTACCGACGCGATTGCTGCAAGATGGGGGGACAAGATGGACATCTCGCTCGTCCATCATCATCTCGACCGGAGGGATAAGGACTCACTCCACAGAGGTTGGCCTCGGGAGTCGGAAAACAAGTCCATTGGCCTCTTTTGCCACCCCGGGACCCCGAAATCGGTGGATATTCCAAGTCTGAAGGAAGCCGCGGTACGTAGATTTATAGTTGTGACTGTGTTGGTTTTGATTTAAAGCAAGGGTGTCGGTTCTGGGCCCTGGGTACAAGGATTCACTGTGGGCCCCCCATGAATGTTCTTCATATGGGGATTTAAAAAATAGCAGATCTACAAGCTTGCAGCGCGGCACTCGGTGCCGCGCTGTGAGCTTGTAGATCTGCTATTTTTCAATCGCAAAAGTATAAAATATCAAAGGCCCTTCCACCTTGGGCCCTAGTAACTCAGCCCCACGTTCTTTTCCCCCCCTTGTGACATCCCTGCTTGCTGTTGACATACTTTGTCGCTCCTATTTTGTTGTGGAGACAGTTCTGCTACAATACAGCTCTGTATTGTATTAGCCCAGTTCAGGGCTTTTCAAGTGAAAATGTCACGGGATTGTGTTTGATTTATTCATAATGGTCTCTACTCTCTAGTAGTTAGATCGAGCCGCACTGTTGTAGCTAGTAGGCTACTGCTATAGCCTCCGCTTGGGGGGGCTTCTCCATTCTGACATGCTGCCATTCAGAGACATTCACTTCCAATTCCATAGATGGTGTAGGAATGGGGGGGTGTGTGAATGGAGCCATGATGGCTGCATGTTGGAGTGAGGATGCGGGAGGAAAAAAGAAAAAAAAAAACGCATTGTGGTGCCTGGTGCCAGCCAGGCTGCAGCGGTGCGTGCGGAATGCCACCACTGTTCCTTCACTGTGGATTATGGGGAGAATTATACACTTTTATTGAGATTTATACATTTATTACACTCTTGTTTTCAAACACACTAACTTTGATGTGTGATATTTTTGTTTCCATTTAAGACAGAACGCCCAAAATTTGTCAGGGGCTGGGGAAAAGTGTAATTTAGCATTACATAATTTAAAAGCACATTTGCGGGCTCTACGGGCATGGCAGGGCCGTACAGCGGAATATTTACGGGCGCTACGGGGATCGCGGCAAATGAGTTAAGCTATATTTCTAAAATCTCCCGGAGGAGCATTCATTAGTTAATTCATTCATTCTTTTTTTCTTTTTTAGATTATGCTGTATATAATCTCTAATGTTGAAATACACTGGACAAGGATATCCTTTATCATCTTTACCCCTAAATATGGATCCACACGATCAACTTTTAAACCACGCATAAATCCAATGGCATATCCATTGCTGGTTGGAAAAAATAGTTCTACATACTTTTTTTTTTTATAATTTTTATCCCACGATTTTTGCAACCCATTTTTTCACCCAGTGCCAATTGCCTATGTAATCCTGGGCTCTGCTCTCCCTCTGCCGCGCCTGGGGAGACAACGGACTGACCTCATGCTTCCTTCAGTGCATGAGTTGTCCAAGTTGTTTCTTTTCACCTGACAGGGGGGATTTCCCCAGGATGGACACGCGTGGAAGGAACACGTTATTCCAACCAGTTCCTTTCCCCTCCATCAAGCGCCCCGGCTGGCCAGGGGGAGGCATTATTGAGACCAGGATTACTGCATGTTTTTGTGAGGGTATCAACCCTAGGAAACACGGGGAGAACATGCAAACTCCACACAGAAAGGCCCTATTGCCGACCCCACCTAGGGTGTGGGCGCTGATGACGCGGAGGGAGAAACACGCCCCCAGCACCCACAGCGTCCCCCGGCGGGAATCGAACCCAGGACCTTCTAGCTGTGAGGCGAAGCGCTAACCACTGCGCCACCGTGCCCCCTAGTTCTACATACTTAATGCCAGTGATGGGCAGTAGCGAGCTACAAGTAGCGACGCTACATAGCTTAACTAAATTTTTCAGTAGCGTCACGTTAGCGCCGCTCCTTTTGAACCAAATAGCTTTTAGCGTAGCGTAGCTATTTTTAGGCCCCAGTAGTGACGTAGCGTCCAACAAACGCTACACGTTACTATCCCGGCGAAAAATGACTGCTAAATAAAGTTTGTGAGGAAAAGAATTCCCAACAGATCCCCAAACGTGTTGTTCTGCGCAGCGCTGCAGCTGCTTTCACTTCATTCAATGAACGAACGTCCTCTGTGTGTGTGTGTTAGATAAGCGACTGAAGTGAGGGATTTATGGCACTTTGAAGTGAGCCCGAGCCAAGGATCTGTCTCACTATGCGCTCTCTACTACGCGCTCTCTACTGCGCGAACCGGATCCCATCGTTCACTTCAAAGAGCCGTTCAAAAGATTCGATTTGTTCGCGGACATCCCACCTCTACCCGCAGAACAACTGACATACAAGCTCACATCGCGTTGCAAATGCTAACTGTGTGAGCTTGTAGATCTCGCGGGGTGGAGCATAAACTCCACCCCGCGTGTACTCAAGTACTCTACCCGAGTAAGAGTACAGAGTACTCCTGTCACATTAACTCCTGTCCACACTAAAAGTAGCAGTCATAATGTTACGTAACAGTAAAAAAATACTTGCTTTTAAATGTACTTAAGTATTAGAGTACATACCGGTACATGCTTTTAAAAATAGGCTCCTTAAAGTACAAATAAAAGTAAAAGTACTCAAGTACATTTACTCAGTTACTGTCCACCGCTGGCTGCAGCTTATCAGCTGTTTTGACAGCACACAAGTCAGAGCACTCTTTTGTCCACAGCTAACTAATGACAGTGAAGTGGCAATTTAAGGACATTTAGACATTTTTAATACCTAAAAAAAATATAAACAAAAGACCAAAACTGCATCAAAAGTTATCAACTATAAAAACATGGTAAACATTGGCCAAATTGACAATATAGTAAAAGAGGCACAAATTGTGAAAATGGCAGATCTACAAGCTCGAAACGCCTTGTGTTCCGAGGCGTTGTGAGCTTGTAGATCTGCTATTTTCACAATATTTATCGGTGGAATAGAGTGAAACTATAATGCCTCAACTCCTAATTCCAATTGCTTGTCAGGGTGGGGTCCCCAGTTCAAATAGGATTTTTTTGGGGGGTCACAGCCTGAAAAGGTACACATTTAATTTAAAAAGTAAATGAAAGGATGACACAAAAAGCCAGACATGAGGGCTTGTTTCCAGTTTTATAATAATCAATCGAACTGAGCATTTTTGCCTGCCTATTTGTTTGATGGAAAGTTGCACTTGATCATGAAGTTGATAAAAAAATAATAATAAAAAAAAAAAGCTTTGTTGTAGTTAGCTACTTTTGCCGTGTAGCTTGTAGCTTGCTTTGCTAAATTTTCTGTGGGTAGCTTCGTTGTAGCTTAAGCTATATTTCATCAAGAGTAGCTTGTAGCTTAGCTACATTTTCCAAGTAGCTTGCCCATCACTGAGTCAGAGTGTGATACTCTGACATCACACTCTGACTTCACGGTGATGTCAGGGGAACCTCACTAACAGAATCCCTTTTATGCCCATAAATGGAGTTCCCTGATGTCATCAATATTAAGCCCATATCTAACAGGACTTCATATGGGAAAGCACATAACGAATAATTGAGTATGTATTGTGGTGGTTCTTTCAGACACCGCCCGCCAGGTAGGCCCCGCACGTCGGAGAAGCGCACCCTGGATGGGAGAGCGAGGCCCAGCAGAGCAGCGCATGCTGTGGGCCAAGTCATTGAAGGGCGTTACCTGCCGGCACACATGCTTCATCAAGCACAAGCATATGCACCTGTGGGCTACTCCAAACACAGGGTGCATAAATAGAAGCCTCGCTCTCTCCCCCAGTCTGTGCTGGACTCCGACAGGCGAACATGGGCAAACAGGCGGTAAGAAACCACCATACGTCTCCCTCCACCGCATATTTCTGTGTAAAGCGCATTATAGTAATATTCTTTCTACTCATTACTTCTAGGCTGGACCGGGAGCGGACCGACACTGAGGAGTGTGTACCTTTCACTGAGGAGTGCGTACCTTTCACTGGAGAGTGAGTACTCGGGCGACCTGTGGAGATGGACCTGGAAAAGGACAAAGCAGCCTTACCAACCGGACCCCCAGGGAGCCACCATCATTCCCATTTTGTTGAGTAGATCTCACTTCCCTTTAAAACTTACCTTGTATCCGACAATTCTCTGGCCCTAGGTCCCTTAATCCCCGTGTTCATTTTATTTAGAAGATAGAGAATTAGTTGGATTTAATTGAGAGCGGGCGCCCTACTTACCTGTCACCTGTAGAGAGGAATACTCACCTATCACCTGTGGGAAAGAAAGACTTTGCTGGAACCATACTCACCTAATACCTGTGGAAAGAAACCCCCCTAACTGACTCTTACCTACCCCTGGCCCCCCACGAAGAGGAGAGACGGCAGCCCCCGTCCGGGGAAGAACCTATGTTGAACTATTAATGACAATTTGAGTTATTCACATTTCTGTTGCACATTCATGCTACGTTGCATCATTCTGCTGTTGTAAATTAAGAACTGTTTAATAAATGCCCAAGTTGGCGACACTGTTCTCTTGTGTCTGGTTTGGGTTCAGTCACCACACATGGTGTGCAAAATACGGGTACTGAACCTCACCTAGACGCAATATGACAACCACACCGGCTTTAAATGCTCTGTTACAGAGCCAGGCCGAATTACAACAGGCGGTGACTAAACTGATAGAGAAAATCCAAATTGACCAAGACGTTAATCCCACACGACCGCCCGGGGAAGTTTTGACAAAACTATCCCCCGAAGATGATATTGAAGCGTTCCTAGAGGTGTTCGAGCGCACCGCTGCCCGAGAGCGGTGGCCTGTCCCCGACTGGGGCGGGATCATTGCCCCATTTCTTTCTGGAGAAGCTCAACGAGTGTGTCGTGATCTCCCCCTGGCGGAGGCCCGTGAGTACAGGCGCCTGAAAGCAGCTATTTTAGCTAGTCAAGGTTATAGTATGCCGGCCCGAGCCCAGCGCTTCCATGGTTGGAACATGCAAGCGGCGCTGCCGCCTCGGCCCCAAATAGCCGCTCTCCTCCGCCTAACACACGGGTGGCTGACTACGGCCGGTGACCCGCCACTGATTGAGAGGATTGTCATAGACAAATGTATACGCTCCCTGCCGCCTGATGCCCGCCGCTACGCCTCACAAGTAAGACCAAGCTCTGTGGAGGTCCTTATTGCGCTCCTAGAAAATCACCAAGTGAGTACAGAGATGATGAAAAGCACAAGGTCGGAGATTCCCAGAGGGACAGGGGAGGTACGTTACAACCGGGACCGCTCGCGGCCCTCGGCTACTCCCCTGTCTCCCCCTGTTACGAAACGAGCCGCCACAGAGCGGACTGCCCGAAGCCAACCGCAGATGACACGCCGGTGCTACGTCTGCGGAAAAGGTGATCATATCGCATGGTTCTGTCCGGATCGGGACCGGGATGTATCCATGCCCTCCGCCGCCGCGGCTTCTGACAGCCGGCGCCCCTGCCTTCACTCAGGGAGCCAACAGCCGCGCCACTCTAATCTGCCGGTGAAAATCGAAGGGGTGGACACCCGGGCTCTACTAGACTCGGGGAGCGTCGTCACGCTGGTCCACGCTGACTATGCCGGGCGTTCCACCTCCAGCCGGATGCCGGTCAGCTGTGTACACGGGGATGTGCGGTCCTATCCAGTGACGCTGATCCGGGTACAGACAACCAGAGGAGATGTCGATGTGGAGGCTGGCATCGTCCCCAACCTACCGGTCCCCTTGCTCATCGGCACGGACTGTGTGCTGTTTGAAAGACATTGGAACCCGGGCGGAGGTGGCCCGCCTCGCCCGCGACGGAGAAGAAGGATCCGGCCGGGTCCCCGGTGGAGAAGCCCCTTACCCGCGTGCCCGGTTTTCCGCGCCGAGACGGAGGGTCCACAGACCGAAGCCTCGCCAGACGAGGAGCCGCTAAGAGACGAACCCGAAGCGGACGAGCCGCCCCGGGGCACCTCATCCGAGGACCCCGAGCCGGTGAGGTGGCCCGACTTCCCCGAAGAGGAGGATGAGAGCTCCGTGCTCAGAGGAGACTTTGCCACACAGCAGTGGAATGACCCGAACTTAGAGAATGCTCGGAAAAACATCAGTGCAGTTGACGGAAAACTATGTGACGGGGTGAGTGAACTAATTTCCCCATATTTCTTTGTACGGAGAAATGTATTATATCGGGGGTGGCAGAATAACACTGGGGTCATCGTAGAACAACTGCTCGTGCCAAAAGACTATGTGACTAGAGTGTTGTACCTGGCCCATACTCACCAGCTGGGGGCGCACCTGGGCATTAAAAAAAATAGCGATCGAATTAATGCACGGTTTTATTGGCCGGGAATAAAGCGGGCAGTAGAAGACTTCTGTAAAGGATGCGGTGTTTGCCAGCTCACCGCACCACGTCCCTTCCAGCGTAATCCACTCATCCCCATGCCGATAATTTCCACTCCGTTCAGCCGCATTGGCATGGACATAGTTGGCCCCCTCCCCAAGTCAGCCCGGGGGCACAAATATATATTAGTCATTGTGGACTACGCAACTCGGTACCCCGAGGCAATACCATTGAGAGCCGCTACAGCCAGAGCAGTGGCAAACGAGCTCTTTATGCTATTTAGCCGAGTCGGAATAGCCGATGCCATTTTGTCGTATCAAGGCACCTGCTTCATGTCTCGCGTCATCACTGAACTCTATAAATGGTTAAAAATAGATAAGATAAAGACCTCTATCTTTCACCCGCAATCGGACGGATTATTTGAACGCTTTAATAAAAGTTTAAAGCAAATGTTAAAGAAATTGATCGATATAGATGGCAAAGATTGGGATCACTTGATTCCCTTCGTCTTGTTCGTCATACGGGAGGTGCCACAAGCATCCACGGGGTTTCCCCCCTGTGAGTTACTATATGGACGGCAGCCACGGGGGTTACTGGACATAGCGAAGGAAACATGGGAAAGCCAGCCATCTCCTCACCGCTCTGTCATTGACCATATTGAACAGTTGCAGGAGAGAGCCAAGAAGGTCTGGCCGCTCGTCCGTGAACACATGGAGCAAGCTCAACGCGCCCAGTGCAAAGTGTACAACAGAGGTGCCACGCTGCAGAGCTTTGAGGTGGGCGAAAAGGTACTAGTGCTCATTCCCACCAGTGAATGCAAATTCCTCGCAAAATGGCAGGGCCCTTATGAAATTGTGGAGAAGCTTGGCCCTGTGAATTACCGGGTGCGCCAAATGGGGCGGCGGAAAACCATGCAAATATACCATATCAATCTATTGAAAAAGTGGCACGCCGCTCCTCCTGTCGCTCTCCCAGCTTTACTAACCACGCTCTCCTCCCAGAACCCGCCGCCAGTCCCTATTGGAGAGGAACTGTCCCCGGCTCTGGTGCAAGATATACGCGAGCTCCTGAACAGAAATGCAGACCGGTTCTCAGAGCTGCCGGGCCGAACCCACGCTATAAAGCACGACATCCAAACCCTAACGGGGAAAATAGTGCGGCAGCGGCCTTACCGCATCCCGGAGGCCAGGCGGGAAGCCGTGAAAGAGGAGGTAAAAAACATGCTACAGCTGGGAGTAATAGAGGAATCACACAGTGCCTGGTCAAGCCCCATCGTGCTGGTCCCTAAACCGGACGGCACGATCCGATTCTGTAATGATTTCCGAAAGTTAAATGAGATATCAAATTTTGATGCGTACCCCATGCCCAGGGTAGACGAATTAATTGAGCGGCTAGGCCCCGCTCGATTCGTAAGTACGCTAGATTTGACAAAAGGCTATTGGCAAGTGCCCCTAACAAACGAAACGAAAGAGAAAACGGCCTTTTCTACCCCTGAAGGGCTGTTCCAATATACAGTCTTACCCTTTGGCGTGCACGGCGCTCCCGCGACATTTCAGAGACTCATGGACCGAGTGTTAAGGCCTCACCATCTTTATGCAGCAGCATATTTAGATGACATTGTGATCCACAGCAGCACCTGGGAGAATCACCTCCATCACATCGAGGCGGTCCTGGAAGCCCTTTGCAGAACGGGTCGAACACCGACGCCTCGAACACGGGCCTCGGGGCCGTGCTCTCGCAAATCATTGACAACGAAGAGCATCCTGTCACTTTTATTAGCCGAAAGCTCTTAAAGCATGAACTTAATTATGCAACGATAGAAAAAGAAGCTCTTGCCATAAAATGGTCCATACACCATCTACGTTATTACCTGTGGGGGAGACGTTTTACACTGATAACGGACCACGCACCATTAAAGTGGATGGCTAGAAGTAAAGATACAAATAAGAGAATAACACGTTGGTTTCTGGAGTTGCAGGACTACAACTTCGAAGTGGAGCATAGGCCGGGGAAGGATATCCCCCATGCCTATGCACTGTCCCGGCTCTATGAGGAAGAGCAGCAAGTTTGCGGACCAGCAGCAAACTTAACGGGGGGGATGTGTGGTGGTTCGTTCAGACACCGCCCGCCAGGTAGGCCCCGCACGTCGGAGAAGCGCACCCTGGATGGGAGAGCGAGGCCCAGCAGAGCAGCGCATGCTGTGGGCCAAGTCATTGAAGGGCGTTACCTGCCGGCACACATGCTTCATCAAGCACAAGCATATGCACCTGTGGGCTACTCCAAACACAGGGTGCATAAATAGAAGCCTCGCTCTCTCCCCCAGTCTGTGCTGGGACTCCGACAGGCGAACATGGGCAAACAGGTGGTAAGAAACCACCATACTTCTCCCTCCACCGCATATTTCTGTGTAAAGCGCATTATAGTAATATCCTTTCTACTCATTACTTCTAGGCTGGACCGGGAGCGGACCGACACTGAGGAGTGTGTACCTTTCACTGAGGAGTGCGTACCTTTCACTGGAGAGTGAGTACTCGGGCGACCTGTGGAGATGGACCTGGAAAAGGACAAAGCAGCCTTACCAACCGGACCCCCAGGGAGCCACCATCATTCCCATTTTGTTGAGTAGATCTCACTTCCCTTTAAAACTTACCTTGTATCCGACAATTCTCTGGCCCTAGGTCCCTTAATCCCCGTGTTCATTTTATTTAGAAGATAGAGAATTAGTTGGATTTAATTGAGAGCGGGCGCCCTACTTACCTGTCACCTGTAGAGAGGAATACTCACCTATCACCTGTGGGAAAGAAAGACTTTGCTGGAACCATACTCACCTAATACCTGTGGAAAGAAACCCCCCTAACTGACTCTTACCTACCCCTGGCCCCCCACGAAGAGGAGAGACGGCAGCCCCCGTCCGGGGAAGAACCTATGTTGAACTATTAATGACAATTTGAGTTATTCACATTTCTGTTGCACATTCATGCTACGTTGCATCATTCTGCTGTTGTAAATTAAGAACTGTTTAATAAATGCCCGAGTTGGCGACACTGTTCACGCTCTCTTGTGTCTGGTTTGGGTTCAGTCACCACAGTATGTTTGGACTCTCACAGCATATCTCCATATACAGTACATGGACCTCCATATATGGGTACCAGGTGTCTCCATATACGGGTAACTGGTCCGATATACATCATGGCCAGATGTCCAAGATATTGCACGACCTCGCCCACTTGTCGCCCTGAGGCGTCTTACTAGTTATATATATATATATATATATATTAGGGTGGATCTTAAATTACCTTTTTTTGATTTTCTTGAGTCTTACCCCCCAATTATGTTCCTATGTACAAAAAACTGCTTTGGTTAAAATTTGGTTGAATTTCAAGCATATTTAGAGGTAGCTCAATCAAGTCAAAGATTGTACATTTTATTGGTCAAAATCGAATTGCACTGCCTGCACATTTAAGTTATATATTACACATTATTCTTATACTATGCACAGAAATTATATTTTTTAAGCTTACAAATCTAAACACAAATCTGATTACATGTTTGTCATATGTCAAAACAGAATTAATGTATTGTAGGAAATAGCAAAGCAAAGAATGACAAATTGCTATTTTTCAGGTAACGTGGAGAATGACTTTATTGCACACTCTTCAGTCATACTCACAACACAACAAGCACACAGCCCCACTTGTTTACCCCCAAAACCCCTGAAAGTCACTGCAATATAGTAACTTAGTAGTTACTGATCAATTAGTTGATTTGCGGCTATCGGGATACTTGTGCCGATGGTTCTGCACAATTTGCAGCAAGTACTGGAGTTGGGTCTCATCTTTGGTGATGAGACCACAATATTCCTGTATTAGGGCAACCCCACGCTCTGCATGATCATTGACAACATTGATTGTCTTCATTACAGCCAGAGCTTCTTGGTAGTCCTCCCTGGTCTCCCACTCATCGGGATCAACATCAAGGAAGTCATCTGGGAGATCCATCAGTTTGAAGAGCACCTTGGATTTGGGAGATACAAAATCTTCAATGTTCTTCCTTGCAACTGTTCCAAGGTCAACAGTGATTCTCTTCATATGCCCCTGTTCATCCTCTTCATTTCCATCTTTCATGGCTCTCACCATCAGCCTCTTTGTTTGCGCACTCACTTGACTGTCAAACAGTGCAAGTCCGATGATCTCTGGAGCCAAATACCACAAGTGATTGGAGAACTTTTGAGAAGCAGCTTTAGACACCTCAGGATTTATTGATGCATATTCCAGTAACGATTTTAACAGTTGCAAGTTTTTCTTCCCTGCGGGTCAGTTTGAATTGGCCATGAAACATCCAGATCTTCAAACAATAAATAACCTTTGCCATCCAACAGCATGATGGGTACAATTCAAACTGACCCGCAGGGAAGAAAAAGCATGCATGGATTTGTGCATTTTTGCAGTTTGCATTTATGTGAAGGCATGGATGATGGCACCTGTTGCTGTCAGCGCTCCACTAAATGACTTGCAACTGTTAAAATCGTTGCTGGAATATGCATCAATAAATCCTGAGGTGTCGAAAGCTGCTTCTCAAAAGTTCTCCAATCACTTGTGGTATTTGGCTCCAGAGATCGTCGGACTTGCACTGTTTGACAGTCAAGTTAGTGCGCAAACAAAGAGGCTGATGGTGAGAGCCATAAAGATGGAAATGAAGAGGATGAACACAGGGGCATATGAAGAGAATCACTGTTGACCTTGGAACAGTTGCAAGGAAGAACATTGAAGATTTTGTATCTCCCAAATCCAAGGTGCTCTTCAAACTGATGGATCTCCCAGATGACTTCCTTGATGTTGAACCCGATGAGTGGGAGACCAGGGAGGACTACCAAGAAGCTCTGGCTGTAATGAAGACAATCAATGTTGTCAATGATCATGCAGAGCGTGGGGTTGCCCTAATACAGGAATATTGTGGTCTCATCACCAAAGATGAGACCCAACTCCAGTACTTGCTGCAAATTGTGCAGAACCATCGGCACAAGTATCCCGATAGCCGCAAATCAACTATAATTGATCAGTAACTACTAAGTTACTATATTGCAGTGACTTTCAGGGGTTTTGGGGGTAAACAAGTGGGGCTGTGTGCTTGTTGTGTTGTGAGTATGACTGAAGAGTGTGCAATAAAGTCATTCTCCACGTTACCTGAAAAATAGCAATTTGTCATTCTTTGCTTTGCTATTTCCTACAATACATTAATTCTGTTTTGACATATAACAAACATGTAATCAGATTTGTGTTTAGATTTGTAAGCTTAAAAAATATAATTTCTGTGCATAGTATAAGAATAATGTGTAATATATAACTTAAATGTGCAGGCAGTGCAATTCGATTTTGACCAATAAAATGTACAATCTTTGACTTGATTGAGCTACCTCTAAATATGCTTGAAATTCAACCAAATTTTAACCAAAGCAGTTTTTTGTACATAGGAACATAATTGGGGGGTAAGACTCAAGAAAATCAAAAAAAGGTAATTTAAGATCCACCCTAATATATATATATATGTCACGGGGATATAGAGAAACAGGGAGATCGAGAAACGGAGCGCTCGCCGTGCTGCACGGCGCCGTGCGACACTGCAAGCGGCGCGAAGGCCAGCGGTCCTTGGTCCTGCTCTTCGCCCCCGAGCGCCGCAGGCGCGAGTGGCCGCGAAGAGCGGGCCAGGGCCGCGCGGCCGGCGGAGCGCCGCGCGAGTTACGAAGCCGTGGTGAATGCAATCGTTATATTTATGCCCAGGCCGTAAGGCCTGGGCAAGCGCACGATAAACGCCGAGCTAGGCTAGTAAATAAAGAAAGAGCGTCGCAAACGAGTGACGTCAGCGCGACAAAACAAGCGCTCTTACCACGCTTTCACTGAGTTACCCGAAGTCCCCGTAACATATATATATATATAGCTCCTCTGAGGAGAAAGTGCAGCTGTCTGACTCTGCTGTGTACTACTGTGCTCTGAGGCCCACAGTGACAGGAACCACAGACACACTGTACAAACAGACGTGGTTTTTACCTTGGGGTAACAGTAAAAACATATTTTGTTATGATTTGCTCTGCCAGTGCTCCATTTATTTATGTATTTTCTTTTTAGTAAATGGTAAAGGTGCGTCACTCCTAAAGTACACTGATTGAGCGCTAGCAGTTCAGTACAATTAAAATACATGTTCATGTGAGCCCCTCTGCATTACAGACACCAACACTATAGTGTCCGTAGGCGATGCCTTGATGACCGCGGCTTGTGATTGGCTGAGCCACAGGCTTTTCTTTCTCTTGAATGAAATGCTGGATCCCGAGGCTGCTCCTAAAGAGATCATATGTGCATGTTTTTAATGACATTATGGCAGTGGATCTCTGCTGCAGAACCCCGTTATACTGATTTCTGAAGCCATGTGCCCACTTCCCCTCACTACAGCCTTTTGCTTGCGAAATATTTACAATAAAACACTTTCTAGTTCTTCTCACATACCACCTGCAGTGCCCCCACATACCCCTAGGGGTACACGTACCCCCATTTGAGAAACACTGTATTATGGAGTGTTGCTGTGGGCCTGAACAGACAAGCTGGCCCACCAGGGGGAGCTGTGTTGTGAGGAGAGACTTCAGCACCATGGACAGCGTCTATAGGCCTTGTCCAGCTGATGGAGGTAAGATACTGAACAGTGGTGTAAAGCAGGGGTCTTCAAGGTTTTAAGGCCAGGGACCCCTTAGCTGAGAGAGAGATGAAGCAGGGACCCCCACTACCTTTTCATGGATTCCATATAGTTTCATTGTTTGACAGCACAATCGATCATCAGTGTATTTTGGATTCAAGTCAATTTGTGTTTTCAGATATTTAACCACTTGAACCGTCAATACTTATAAAAATTGATATAAAAAAAGCTATTTGTCAAAAATAGCCGATCTACAAGCTCACAACACCTCGCAGCGCGAGGCGTTGTGAGCTTGTAGATTGGCTATTTTTGGCTAAAGTTCTCAGAATAAGGACACTAGGGTTCAAGTTGTTATATATATAAAAAAAAAGAAGAAGAAAAAGTTTCTATTACACAAAGAATTGGAGGACCCCCTGTAGTAACTCTGAGGACCCCCTAGGGGTCCCGGACCCCCTGTTGAAGACCCTTGGTGTAAAGTAACTAAGTACATTACTTAATTACAATTATGAGGGTTTCTTTTCCCTTTAAATGAGTATTTCCAATTTTCAGTACCTTTATTTTTAGCAAAAGACAATTCCACGAATAGAGACGTTTTTTTCATAGTTCACTTGTATTTAACACCAGAAATCTGTTGTATTCCTGCAGGTAGGCCTATCTCTTTTTGAGCGGTGGTCACACCGTATCCTATATGTGGCTGTTTGTGTACGTGTGTCTGTCTGTATGTAGCCTGAGTACCACTGGGTGACCATAGAGGTGCTGTTGAGCAGCCTTGAAATGTACATGCATGCACACACACACACACACACACACACACACACACACACACACACACACACACACACACACACACACACACACACACACACACACACACACACTCACTCACTCACTCACTCACTCACTCACACACTCTCACTCACTCACTCACACACACACACACACACACACACACACACACACACACACACACACACACCCACACACACACACACACACACACACACACACACACACATACACACTCTCTCACACGCACGCACGCAGCCACACATGCACGCACATAGTGCAGTGACCACTGACCACTTTTCCTGTTCATTTGGTGCCCACCTGCACGCGCATACTGGTTCTCATACAATTGGTAGTTTTTCAACAAAGCAATCTGATTGGTTGAAACAATCATGTGACTGTGATGATAACTAGCATTATGTAACTCTCTCATCAAGCAAATAAATCAGCTGTGCTTGTCGCAAAAGAGCTGAAGCGCTCCCCTCTCCCCACACTTTTTTTTTTACTTTTTCATGTGAAGTTAAAGGAGTAGTTCACCCAAGACATGACATGTATTCTTTCGTTTTACTTACCCTGTGATGTTTATGACCCATGGAGATTTTTTGTTTGTAAAGCCTTCTTTAATGGTAAATCCAGAAGCGAGAAAAAAAAATTAATGGAATCAATCAGTGACCCGTTTCTGCAGCAAAAAAACAATATCAAAAATCCTTCCATTAAAAAACAAACAAAGCTCCAGTGTGCTATCAAAGCCTGTAGTTCCATTATCTGTTGAGACCAGTTCAAAAAGTTCCCTGTACAGTGAGAAAATTAACTTTATAAAATGCTTCCGGTGTAAATAAACTGTGCACGAAAAGGGAACGCGCTTGGCCAGGCGTGTGCATTCTCAGCCATGCTCGTTCGTGAATGTGCCCCGTTGTTTTGAGGTTGCGTCATCAGCGCAAACCAGGCACCAGCCTGTTTACGGTGAAATGAAAGCTACTGGAGATGGGATTTATGGCTGTATGAGGTGAGCTGGATTCATGGTTCTCAGCTATGCTCGTTGTAGAGATAGGACGTTCGTGAACGAATTGAATCTTTTGAACGATTCCATGAATCCGGCTCACCTCATACAGCCATAAATCCCATCTCCAGTAGCACAGTTTATTTACACCGGAAGCATTTTATAAAGTTAATTTTCTCACTGTACAGGGAACTTTTTGAACTGCATGGTCTCAACAGATACTGGAACTACAGGCTTTGCTAGCACACTGGAGCTTTGTTTGTTTTTTAATGGAAGGATTTTTGATATTGTTTTTTTGCTGCAGAAACGGGTCACTGATTGATTCCATTCATTTTTTTTCCCTCGCTTCTGGATTTACCATTAAAGAAGGCTTTACAAACAAAAAATCTCCATGGGTCATAAACATCACAGGGTAAGTAAAACGATAGAATAAATGGCATGTCTTGGGTGAACTACTCCTTTAAGGAAATGTGGCATTAAAAAATTACACACTCCTATCTAATATGTTAATTACAATGAAATTAAGTTGACATCACGCACAAATGGCGAGAACTAAATTACTGTTAATTACAGTCAAACTGCAGCACAGTTAAACTAGAAAAGTGCAATTGACCAATACTGTCTTATTGTCCAGAAAAGGGACAGAAAACGTCCATTCAACTCAATGGACTTTTGGGCTTTGGGGTAAAAAAAAAAAGGTTACTCTAGATGAAATAAAGCTGGACACACACACACACACACAAACACACACACACACACACGCACACGCACACGCACACGCACACACACGTACACGCCTAAGGAGAGCTTTAAGAAACAGCCATGAAAACACCAGTGGTGTTTGAAGAGGAGGAACCAACAGTAGAAACATAAGAGGTTGAATAGAGTGTGTAAAGCTACATGAAGAAGAGGAAGCTTGAACGTCTTTAGTTGACGCTTTGTCCTTGTTTCATCCAACATGCTTTCCTTCTATGTACTGTTGCTCATGCTTTTCTGTAAGGGTAAGTCACAATATTAAGTATTTCAAGTACACCACAGAACAAACAACATTACTTTTTTTTTAATTCTAATCTATTTTTTTTTTCTTTTTTTCTTTTTTACAGATGTTCATTGTCAAGATCTCATTCTGGTCAAGACTGAAGAGTTCAGTTCAGAAGACAGCACTGTCACACTGTCCTACAATATCTCCAAGACTGTTGATGGTGATGATTATTTTTTGTGGTATCGCCAATATACAGGAAAATCACCAGAATTCCTCGTGTTTGTATCAGGATTAGGGCTTAATAAAACAGCAGAGAATCAAACAAGGTTCTCTACTAAACTGTCTGATGGAAAAACTCGTGTGGATCTGAAGATCTCCTCTGCTGCACTGACAGACTCTGCTCTGTACTACTGTGCTGTGAGGCCCAGAGTGACAGGAAACACTCACACACTGTACAAAAACCTACACACTATTTCTAAACAGACACTCCTGTGCACTGCTGGAAACCTTTTCCTAAAACAACCACTAGAGGGCTGCATTATTAAGAAGGGAAATTAAGAATCCAGTTTATTGTATAGCAATAGCATAAACATCAGCAGGCCCACATAAGAAGGTATATTGTATCTTGTATTCCCTGTACAGTGCATGAAGAACAACAACTACATTGGCTCTGAATGATTGTCACTGTTCTCATCTTTGCTCATATTTATAAAAAAATATAAATATGAGCAAAGATTATAGATATTATAAATATCTATAACCTTCATGCTGAAAGGTGTTTTTACCCCTAAAGCTAAATTACAGTAAATAAATAGCGTAGCAAATCCATTTATGGTTAATATAGTTTTAGTTTTATAGTTTTTCAGCACTTACAACTTCCCGCAAGAATTGAATTTCTTTTTTAATGACTTTGTTTTGTTGTTCATCAAAGTGCATCTGATTTTGACAGCTGTATAACAGGAGGAGCTTAACTCAATGAAAGGAGAATGATCTCATCAACAAAGTGTCACCATTTGTAGTCAAACTGAGAGCACCATGTTCCTCCAGCTAATGTTGTTCCTTTCTGCTCTAACAGGTGAGTCTGTTGTACTACAAACAATAAAGAACATCTCATCATAACACTAGACAATGAGGTTTATTTTATTTTATTTGTTCTATTCCAAATAATGAGTCTTTTAACAATCTTTTCCAGGTGTCAGTTCACAGGTGGACATCCAACCCACAAGACCCTCAGTTCAAAGTGTGGATGGATCCCCAGTTGTCCTTTCTTGTACTTATTCCATCTCTGCCTACAACATCCAGTGGTATCGTCAGTACACTGGATCAACACCTCAATTCCTCCTACTTTCTGCGCCAAACTCTGAGAATGTAGTCAGAGGAAAGCCTGAAGATCTTAGACTGAATATCAGCTTCAATAAACCACGGGTGGATCTGGAGATCTCCTCTGCTGCACTGACAGACTCTGCTCTGTACTACTGTGCTGTGACGCCCACAGTGACAGGAAACACTCTCACTCTGTACAAAAACCTACACACTACTATTTCAGTGCACTGCTGGCAGCGTATTCCTAAAATCATCAGTAGAGGACAGCATTGTCAAGCAGACATTAGACATTGATACACTGTCCTTGATCATTGTGTCATTTAAACTACTGGCATAAAGAGAACAACTCTCAGACTGAATGATCATCACTTGAATGATCATCACTTTGTTTCTCTGTTGATTTAAACCTCTTGTAGAGATGGAACGTTGTCTGTGGATGATTCTCATGGCTTTTGTTTATAAAGGAAAATGTGATGAATTGATCTCTCCTTTGTCTGATTCAGTCCTGGCTTTAGAAGGAGACAGTGTTACTCTCTCCTGTAATTACTCTGACAAAGCAACAAGACTCTACTGGTATCAACAACAACCCGGATCATCTCCACAGCTTCTAATGACGGATTACTCTAAAAATACCTCAAGTTTCTCAGTATACCATGACAAACCCATGAAAATATTAAACCTGGTGATCTCCTCTGCTGCACTGACATACTCTGCTCTGTACTACTGTGCCCTGCAGCCCACAGTGACAGAAAACGCACGCACACTGTACAAAAACCTGAGCAGAGCTTTAAGAGACAGCCACCAAGAATGAACTTTGTTGTCACATCAGCGAAGAAGTTGGCGAAAATTGTCTTTTTTGCAAGCTCTATGATTGTTGTTGTTTTCCATACAGGGAGAAGAAGAAAAAGGAAGGGGGGACAGGGAGTGGGAGAACAGGGAGAAACTAAAACGGTGAAGTAGCATACATTATACAACATAGCAAAAGACCAACAGATATAATATTGTAAAATCGGTAGGTCCACATAGCGGCACGTAAGTACATGAGATTAGACATGTACAGTAAGGTGTAAAGACACACACACACACACACACACACACACACACACACACACACACACACACACACACACACACACACACACAGGGCAGAGATGTCAGAGAGGCCTAAAGTCCACATATATAGAGGACAAAATGTAACGTGAAGGGACAAAAAATGTCAGTTTCAAATAAAGTGTTCCAGTTGATAGAGCAGCCTGGTGACATCAACCTGGTGGAAACCTGGTGTAGTCTAGTAGATTGAGGTTCTTCTCATGCACCCCCCGAAAATACATTTCTAACCAGTGTTTCCTTATTGTGTGTGTGTGTGTGTGTGTGTGTGTGTGTGTGTGTGTGTGTGTGTGTGTGTGTGTGTGTGTGTGTGTGTGTGTGTGTTTGTGTGTAGCTACATACAGTAGCTTGGTTAAAACACTCTGCATCTGTCTAGACACCTTATTTGTAAAGTTATACAGTATCTCTTACTTGGTGGAAATGTGATTATATTGTAATGGCGGGACTGATGTTCACACCAACAAGATGTGGCCACTTTAATGAGATCCTTGACCCTCAAAACATGGGTCTAGACACCTTATTTGTTCATTTAGTGCAATACTGGCTGAGACATAGACTTTTCAATAATGGCGGCACTAATTAGCATAAAAATGGTAGATGGGACATCTTGACAACTTTTTTAACATAGCTCATCATGTTCAGCATATTTTTTCCAATAAGGAAACATTGATTAGAAATATATATCCGGAGGTTGCATGATACTTCTAGGGCTTCTGGAAAGCTACTAACTAAATATCCAATTTTCTCTGATTTGAGGTATAGTGCAGAACTTTGGCTACAGAAAGAGTAATTCTCAAGATATAAAGGTCATCTTGGGCTTAAATTGAAGCTTAGGCATAGGGGAGGTTTTCTAAAGACAAATGAGGCAGTGATATTCACCATAAAGTGCTGGAAATTTATCATCCTTGTTGTTGTTTGTCAATCGCTCAGTATATTGTTGTGTGTTTCTGGGGATGATGCTGTTCATATTTACAAATACAATAGTAGCACCCCCCAAAATCCTATTCTCTTACTTACCCATATGTGTCAGGATACTCCATGCCCAATTTCAGACTTCCATGTCTATTTATGTAATTTTAGTGAATTACTATTTGGCTTTACCCAATTTCACCAGAGAAATATACAAAAGGGGGGTTTTGGGGTAGTAGGGACATTTTTTCAACTTTTTAACATAGCTAATCATTTTCAGCACATCTTTTCCAATAAGGAAACACTGGTTAGAAATGTATTTCCGGGGGGTGCATGAGAAGGCCCTCAATCTACTAGACTAGTGGGTTTGCCTTTGATACCATGAAAACACCAGTGGTGTTTGAAGAGGAGGAACCAACAGTAGAAACATAAGAGGTTGAATAGAGTGTGTAAAGCTACATGAAGAAGAGGAAGCTTGAACGTCTTTAGTTGACACTTTGTCCTTGTTTCATCCAACATGCTTTCATTCTGTTTACTGTTGCTCATGTTTATCTGTAAGGGTAAGTCACATTATTAATCATTTCAACTAGATACCACAAACCAAACCAAACAAAACTGTTTTCCATTATAGATTTCTGAAAAATATTTCTGAAAATTTTTGAAAATATTAGTTGTTTCATTATTTCTATCTATGAATATATGTCAAATCTATGTTTACAGATGTTCATTGTCAAGATCTCACTCCTGTCAAGACTGAAGAGTTCAGTTTAGAAGACATCACTGTCACACTGTCCTATAATATCTCCAAGACTGTTTCTGGAGGAGATGTTTTCTACTGGTATCGACAATATGCAAGAAAACCACCAGAATTCCTTGAGCTCATCTCAGGATCAGAGCATACAGAAGATAATAAGAGATTGTCTACTAAACTGTCCGAAGGAAATACACGTGTGGATCTGAATATCTCTTCTGCTGCACTGACAGACTCTGCTCTGTACTACTGTGCCCTGCAGCCCACAGTGACAGAAAACACATGCACCCTGTACAAAAACCTACACACACTATTGATGAGCTAACATGCCAGTTCACAGCTGGAAGCCCTTTCCTAACAACACCGCTAGAGGGCAGCATTTTCATGTAGACATTACACATTAATACACTGTGCTTGATCATTGTGTCATTTAAAACTACAGGCATGAAGAGAACAACTCAGACTGAATGATGATCATCAATTAGTTTCTCTGTTGATTTAAACCTCGTTGTAGAGATGGAATATTGGCTGTGGATGATTCTCATGGCTTTTCTTTATAAAGGAAGCTGTGAGGAATTGATCTCTCCATTGTTTGATTCAGTCCCTACTTTGGAAGGAGACAGTGTTACTCTCTCATGTGAATACTTGAACAAAGAAACAAAACTCTTCTGGTATCAACAACACCCCCGATCATCTCCAAGGCTTCTAATGACGGCTTTTACTGAAAATACATCAACTCTCTCAGTATCTAATGATGAAAACATGAAAAGATTCCACCTGAAGATCTCCTCTGCTGCACTGACAGACTCTGCTCTGTACTACTGTGCCCTGCAGCCCACAGTGACAGGAAACACTCACACACTGTACAAAAACCTGAGCGGAGCTTTAAGAAACAGACTTTAAAACACCAGTGGTGTTCGAAGAGGAGGAACCAACAGTAGAAACATAAGAGGTTGAATAGAGTGTGTAAAGCTACATGAAGAAGAGGAAGCTTGAACATCTTTAATTGACACTTTGGCCTTGTTTCATCCAACATGCTTTCATTATATTTACTGTTTGTCATGTTTATCTGTAAGGGTAAGTCACATTGTTAGTTATTTCAACTAGATACCACAAACCGAACAAGAGTAAACTGTTACCATTATAGTTGTAAGCTAAGATGTGCATTATGAGTTGTTTCGTTATTTATTTCCATGATGATTGTAAGTCACTTTTATTTTTTACAGATGTTCATTGTCAAGATCTCATTCTGGTCAAGACTGAAGAGTTCAGCTTAGAAGACAGCACTGTCACACTGTCCTACAATATCTCCAAAGCTGTTGCTGCGGAGATGATGTCTTATGGTATCGTCATTATCCAGGAAAATCACCAGAATTCCTCGTGCTCATATCAGGAACAGGATTTAATAAGACAGCAGATCACCAAAAAAGGTTCTCTACTAAACTGTCCGATGGAAACAAACGTGTGGATCTGAAGATCTCCTCTGCTGCACTGACAGACTCTGCTCTGTACTACTGTGCCTGTGAGGCCCACAGTGACAGGAAACACTCACACACTGTACAAAAACCTACACACATTTCTAAGCTGATAGACCAGTTCACTGCTGGATATAAAATTCCACAACTCAACACTAGAGGGGAGCATTATCAAGTAAACGTTACACATTCATACATTGTGCCTGATCATTGTGTCATTTAAAACTACTGGCATGAAGAGAACAACTCCACACTTTGTTTTTTAGACCTAATTCTGGATCCACATGATCAACAACCTGTCAAACTTGAGTCACAGTTGAAATTACTGTAAATCCCATTTTTTAAGTATATGAGATTTCAAACAAGTCGCTCCAGACAAAACTTTCAGTTAAATAAGGCTGTGTCCGAAATGTGGAACACGTTCCCTACTCCCTAACCCTAAATGAGGATCCAGATGTAGTGTACTACAGTAGTGAACAAATCAGTGCATTTCGGACACTACTCCGTCGCCATCTGGTTGCATCGCTGTCGCAGTTAAAACGCTCAGGAGCACTGGCTTTTGGAGCAATAAATAATAGCCGATCTACAAGCTCTCAACCCGGTGCGACGCGTTGTGAGCTTGTACATCAACTCCCCCAATGCTTGTGGATTGTAAATAACATACCGACATGTTGCGGTGTTATTATGAGATATGCCTATATAATTATGTTTTTATTTATCACAATTCAGTATAATAATGTTATAAAATATATATATATATATATAAATATATATACCGGTATATGGGCTGGGATTGCGATTAAGATTTTTAATCTAATTAATTACAGGGTCTGTGATTAATTAATCGCAATTAATCGCATTTTAATCGCACATTGATATTTGACCTGAGAAGCATTTTTTTTTAAGTAAAACACATTTTGTTGTATGAGTGAATCAACGAGTGAGTTTTTAAAATCTAAATTTCGCATCCACTGGGCCAAGCAAAGCGCTCTGACCGGCTTCTTCTCCCTTTGCGTTTGTTGTCTCTTCTTGGTTGGTGCAATCGCTATGATCGGTATGCCCGAACTGAAGGTTCTGTGGTGCAAAAACTAAGTGCGATTAAAATGCGTTATTTTTTTAATCGCGTACATTTTTGTAATTAAGTAATCACAATTAATCAGTTAAAGTCCCAGCCTATATATATATATATATATATATATATATATATATATTGTGGTGGTTCGTTCAGACACCGCCCGCCAGGTAGGCCCCTGCACGTCGGAGAAGCACACCCTGGACGGGAGAGCGAGGCCCAGTAGAGCAGCGCACAGTGTGGGCCAAGTCATTGAAGGGCGTTACCTGCCGGCTCACACTGACTTACACTGAGGAGTGTGTACCACTGAGGAAGTGCGTACCGAATCTCTGGAGAGAGAGTACTCAGGCGACCTGTGGAGATGGACCTGGAAAAGGACAAAGCAGCCTTACCAACCGGACCCCCAGGAAGCCCAACCCGAATCCCGTTATGTTGAGTAG
>NW_027664642.1:0-17855 GCF_963921795.1 Nannobrachium achirus
AGTCCAGCAAGAGCCGCTGATACAAACGACCTACGGCCTGGTCGCGACTTAGGCCACGACTTGGAGGTCGTAGGTCCCGGTTCTGGAGGTTTTGCGCGATCTCGGTCGTAATTCAGCGACCTGGGAAGTCCGCGATCGAAACTCTACGCTTGCTAAGGGAAGGGACGCGAGTTTAGAAACTCTACGCTTGCTAAGGGAAGGAGCGCCGCGATCGAAACTCTACGCTTGCTAAGGGAAGGGACGCGAGTTTAGAAACTCTACGCTTGCTAAGGGAAGGAGCGCTCGTTTTCAACAGCGTCGGCAGGTTAGCTACTCAGTGTCGGCAGGTTAGGGTTAGGGTTAGGGTTAGGGTTAGGGTTAGGGTTAGAGTTGGGGTTAGGGTTAAGGTTAGGGTTAGAGTTAGAGTTGGGGTTAGGGTTAAGGATAGGTTTTGGTGCACCTCGCGCGGTCCAAGTGACTACAATGGAGCGCTTCCTACCTCCGGTTCAGCCAATCACAAGCTTCAAAAGGTTGAATAGCGCTGCTGCTCTAGAATATTCTGCAAAAAGACGGCCCGGGGACGACCGAGGTGGCGCAACCACGGCCGGGGGTCGCGAAACTAGACCGGCCGCGACCTAACAAGTATGTACCGCGAACTACGACCTCCAGAACCGGGACCTACGACCTCCAGGTCGTGGCCTAGGTCGCGACCAGGCCGTAGGTCGTTCGTATCAGCGGCTGTCTCTCAAAAAGTCCTGGAATAAATTTGTCACCAACGAATTTCTTCATCAATGTGTTTGTAAAGGTGTCTAGTAACATATCCCACAAAGACTGACATTCACTTTCCCTAGGAGAATCCTTGACAGCTGCTGAAAGTTAGGGTTAGTAGCAAGTAGCATGTGAGGGGTTAAACTAGGGTTTTTTCATGATTCTGAATCCATTGCAAGCATTTGTTTTGCACGAAAAACATTCCTTGCGCTAAAAACGCCCTCACAAAAATATGGTTTAATGATGAGTCATCACTTTTCACAGTTTTGGGGGAGCCACCTATACCCCAAGGAATGTTTAGAGCTTTCGCTGCCCCCAACCCTGTGTGTGGAATGCACTCCCCCAACACTCTAAGTCTAAGAGAAGCCCCCCACCTTCCAAACCTTCAAAACCAATCTCTTCAATATGGCTTCACCCCCCTGCCTCACCATTCCACTGTTTTTATTTCGTTTTTTTGTTTTAAAAATTATCCCACGATTTTGTAACCCATTTTTTTTTCACCCAGTGCCAGTTGCCTAAACTGTAATCCTGGGCTCTGCTCTCCCTCTGCCCACCTGGGGAGAGGCCTGAACTGAGCTACAACCAACAGCACATCCTATCTGTTCATATGAGTGTTGATGAATACGTGTCATAAACATGTTGTTCCAGTTATGATCTGCTGTCAGCGTCTACAGCCGCCCACGTACTGGAAGAGCTTCTCCAAAGCAGCTGTTAAAAGTTTATGAATATATTAATGACCGTCTGAAATACCATGACGCGTGTGCCTTGTGTTGGGGGTGTATTCCTAATGGAGGATATAACAGTACATACTGTACATGCATACGGTACTATGGTGTATCTGTGAATAATGGGGAGTATCTGTATTTCATGTGTCTGTAGTTGGTAGTTTGTCTGTTATTAAACAAACATGATTTTATTGTTATGTCTCTCCACAGATGTACAATATTTATACACAGCTGTATATCTATCTACACATCCATTTCATAAGGAGGAAGACATTTATGTATGTATGTATGTGTGGCGGAGAGAGTCGCAGCCCCAGCCTGAAGCCTCAAAAGTCTAGTATCTGCTCTCGTTCCATGGGGATGTCCCTTTGGAGTGATGGTTAAGATATTGGACTTTCACGCGGGAGACCCGGGTTTGAAGCCAGGTGGGGAGGTTCGGATCACCTCCGTTACATTGGTGCTGTGACCCGGATCCGGGCTTCCCCGTAGGAGGAGGTCAAAGGGGGGTGAGTGTGGCGGAGAGAGTCGCAGCCCCAGCCTGAAGCCTCAAAAGTCTAGTATCTGCTCTCGTTCCATGGGGATGTCCCTTTGGAGTGATGGTTAAGATATTGGACTTTCACGCGGGAGACCCGGGTTAAAAACCGGGTGGGGAGGTTCGGCTCACCTCCGTTACGTAAGTATGTACGTATAAGGTGGTTTTATTGAAATAACCACACCTGGTTACTGCTTTTTTGCATGTGCTACGTGCATAGTGTGTCTGTTAATTAATTTGACACATACACCACTACCAAGCCGTCTTCGTCGGTATGTACAGTCTCCTGGACATTATTGGTCACATGAAGCCCTCTTCTTGTCCCCTAGACATTATCCCCACCACTCTCCTCAAAGAGATTTTACCCACTGTCGCCCCCCACATCCTGTCAGTTGTCAACAGCTCCCTTTCCTCTGGCTCCGTCCCTCCTTATTTTAAAATGGCTCTGGTCTCTCCATTTCTTAAAAAACCCAACCTTGACCCCTCCTCTCTGACCAGCTATAGACCTATATCTAAGCTCCCCTTTCTTTCAAAAGTCTTAGAGAAGGTTGTTTTTACCCAGCTGGTCACCCACCTGAATGGAAACAACCTCTTTGAAAAATTTCAGTCGGGTTTTCGGGCCCTCCACAGCACGGAGACGGCCCTCCTGAAGGTTGTGAACGACCTCCTCATGGCGGCAGACTTAGGTAAATCCTCCGTCCTCGTCCTCCTAGATCTGACCGCAGCTTTTGACACCATTGACCACTCTGTCCTTATCGACCGTCTGGATAAATGTGTGGGCATTACTGGCTCCGCCCTAAATTGGTTCCATTCTTATCTGAGCGACAGACATTTCTCTGTACGCATTGGCGAGGCGTCCTCGTCCAAGGCCCATTTACATTGTGGCGTCCCCCAGGGATCAATTTTGGGTCCCATCCTCTTCTCCCTTTACCTACTCCCTCTGGGAAACATTATTCGGGCTCATAACATAGATTTCCACTGCTATGCTGACGATACGCAGTTATATCTACCCATCAGCCCTGACGACAACCTCAGCATAGCTAATCTCCACTCCTGTTTAGCCGATATCAAACATTGGATGACCAATAACTTTCTGCAATTGAACGACGCAAAGTGTGAAATTATAATGTTTAACCCGCCCCAAGACCCGACTCCTATAATAAATAATTTGGGCCCATTGCTACCTAACCTACAACCCACGGTCAGAAATTTGGGTGTATTTCTTGATACAGACCTCTCCCTTGAACCCCATATTAAAAAAGTTGTCCAAACCTCATTCTACCATCTCAGGAATATAGTCAAAATTAAATCCTTTCTATCCACCCCCGACCTGACAAAAGTCATCCATGCATTTATCTATTCCCGCCTCGACTACTGTAATTCACTGTACTCTTGCCTGTCCAAAAAATCTATTCACCGCCTCCAACTCATCCAAAATGCAGCTGCCCGACTTTTAACTGGTACCAGAAGATTCGACCATATTACACCTATCTTAGCCGCCCTACACTGGTTACCCATTTCTTTTAGAATTGATTTTAAAATTTCACTCATCACATACAAGGCCTTATCCGGCCTCGCACCCTCCTATATCTCCGACCTACTCGACCCCTATGTGCCATCTCGGACTCTCAGATCCTCAGGTAAAGGTCTCCTGACAATTCCCACCTGCAACTACATCACAAGAGGTGAGCGGGCTTTTGTTTTCAGAGCACCTACGCTTTGGAATGCTCTACCCGAAGAAATAAGACTAGCGGATTCTCTGCCCCGTTTTAAATCACTGTTAAAAACACACCTCTTTAGAGCTGCCTTCAACCTTTAACACTCGAGAGTTCTTAAACTATGTTTTTATTGTTTGGCTGTTTTTTTTCTTATTCTCTTTTTCTATTGCTGATATGTTTTCGTTGTATTGATAATGCTGATTTACTTTTTTATTTTTATTTTCTTATTGCACTATTGCATTTTCTGTCAAGCACTTTGTGACGTTGTCTTAAAAAGCGCTATACAAATAAAGTTTATTATTATTATTATTATTACAGTAGGCCTATACCTCATATGTTGAAACCTTGATGAAGGTATATTTTCGATATATTGCCCAGCCTTAAGCCCTTTGCACACAGGCGTGTTTATCCGCATGGATAAAACGGACAATTTCATTTTTTTAAAAGAAAACAATGATTCTCTACGACCTCATGCACACCGGATCCGAATTAGCCGTGCGACGAGTGGCTGCGGCCGTGCGTTTTTTTCTCGATCGAACCCAGTTCGATTTGTGCATCTTGTCGCAAAAACTCATCACTCCTTTTATGACTCCTTTTGGGATCCACAGCGCCGATTCCGCACAGCCTTGCACACCAAATCCAATGCGTTGTATTCATGTAGCAAACGAAAAAAACTCAACTGTCCTGTGTGCAAAGGGCTTAAGTATGTAGAGTGTTGGGTGTAACGATGTTATAACTAACAGCGTTACATAGTGCCGTTAGGTTTGGTGTTTACGGGGTAACATAACGAGTTACTTTTGCAATATAGCGGGATCGTTAACAGTTACATTTCCCCCAAAAATAACGGTGTTAATTAGGTATTTAAGACCTATAATTCCCTGTTCTTTCTGTTGCCACAAAGGTAAAATAATCCATCTGACACTGTGGCGGTCCGCCGGCTCCGCCCCCTGATGCAACGTAATTCTCCTGTCACTTCATTCACAAAACTTTACTCCCATTCACAACTCCAGTCAGCCAATCGCATTCCTTTCATCTCTGCAGCGCTGCAACGCGCGTCATCTTGAAACCAGGAAATCACTCCCTGTGCTCTGGTGCTCTTTGTCGCACGAAACAAACACGGAAGCGGCTGCGTCCGTCTGTAATTATATACGAGATGATCCTTCCTCACAACGGGGAGATGGTAGTAGCGTCCGTACCTTTAGCTGACCGCGTGTTAAAGTCTACCCACAGTATCTGGACGTTGGCGTACGACGGTGGATTCGGACGCGGCCATTTAACTCCGGTAGAGCCGCCATAACAACGCCACGGCACCGAGGTACTGTAGAGTTTAACGCTGGGGAGCGTCGGTCTTTTGAAGAGGACACATGAGCTAAGAGGAGGCTGCACTCTTTTTTATGTTTACCAAACTTCCACACAGGTGGGTTTTAATGGTCGGTAACGGAAAAAGTAACTTGTTAACTAATTTTCTGCTATCCCCGTCGAAACCGGAGATTTCCCGCTGTACCGCGGTGCCATGCCCGTCGTTCCCGGAAGTTTAATTACCTTTAATCATTATGAAACGATTAAAAGTATGATCGCTGATTATAGCCGATTCTGGCTCTTTAGGCCCGCCTCCTAACTGTATCCAGTCGTATTTCTGGTCTGGACCGGATCTAGGTTTCCATATCCGGTCTGAGGTCCCGCTCCGGTCCCATAGCTTTCCATTGTAAACACGGAAGCTGACTGCACGGCTATAACATGGTATTTTTTCACGCGTTTATTTTTTATTTTGTAGCTGTTTGATTCTTTTACCCGCCTGGCATATGATCTGCGCACATATTGTCTGCTATGTGCACGAACGTGTCCACGTGTTACCATAGCGCACAGCTGGCTCTTTCCAATGTTTTGTTATGTAAATACTGGCGGATACAGCCTGGCAACGGATATGTCTATTTCAATGAAAGCTGTCACCGAGTCTACACGTCTACTAGATGAGTCGCGCACAGATCGTGCACGATGCGTGCACGTGCCCACATTAAAAGGTAAGGACAATTTGGCAGCTGCATTTGTTAAGTTACTTTTCTCATGTATGTATGTATGCATGCATGCATGCATGCATGCATGCATGCATGTATGTATGTATGCATGTATGTATGTATGTACAGTATGTATGTATGTATGTATGTATGTATGTATGTATGTATGTACAGTACGTTACACAAATTTCCGTCGCCACAGGTGGCTGTAGGTACCTCTGGCCACCCACCGGTCTCTCTGGAGATGGGTGTGTCTAAAAATAGGAGGCTGTCCTTTCAGCTTATCTTCTGCAATACAGTTAAGTGACACTAGATGGCATAGCAGAGCAATTAGTTTAACTATTTTGCTGGGGATAGAAATGAACCACAGAAGAGACTAGATACTAGAGAGTAATTATACTTTAAATGGTGTAAAAATACATTTTGGCATAGGACTTTTTCATTAAATGTTAATTAAATGTCTCATTTGTATTTGTAAGGGTCCATTTAAAAATAAACACTGGGTCATTTTTGTTTCCTAGATTTTGTTTTTCATTATTATTTCAAAACATTTTCAAATCATTACCAATAATTTTATGAAGAAGAAACTAAGAAATCACATAAATTATAAAACAAGTGTTTAAGAAGTTGTGAAAAATAGCTGATCTACAAGCTCACCACACAAAAGCAACATGTTGTGACTTGTGAGGTGCTGTTTTCTCTAACAGGCTCACAACGCCAGCCGTTGTGAGCCTGTAGATCGGCTATTTTCAAATAGTCTGCAGGTATAAAATGTACTATGTTTTATAATATAATAATGTATATCTGCAAAGTAACTAGTAGGCCTAACTAAAGTGTTCATATTGTTGCATAGTCTCTCTCTCTCTCTCGCTCTCTCTCTCTCTCCCCCCCCCCCTTTCTTTGTATATACTTACTGTTTGTTTAGACTTACTGTTTTCTTTTTTGTTCTTTCATTTTCTTTTCTTTACATATCTACAGCATAGTACTGTGTTCTATTCGTCTGTCATTCAATGTTATATGAGATACTTAAATGGTTTCCAGTGGAAATAAGCTTAGTCTTTTCATGGATCTCCTTTTAGTAGACCGTGTACCAGTGAACTGTACCGTCATGAAACTGTACCTTTTCCTATGCAAACTTCTAATAGTCTTCAATCAATCAATCAAAACTCTCTCTCTCTCACCCTATCCTAACGGCACACTTCACACTGAACAAACACAATAGTGTTTAAAAATAATTTTTGGCATAAAAGCTTTTTCATTTCAATTAAATGTTGTCTCATTTGTATAGACACACTTTCAAATAGACTGTCAGAGTTACAGACTTGGGGTCCATTTAAAAATAAACACTGGTTTTAGATTTTTCATTATTTCAAAACATTTTCAAAGCATTACCAATAATTTCATGAGGAAATCAAAGAAGAAACTAAGAAATCACAAATTGTAAAATAAGTGTTTAAGAAGTTGATCTACAAACTCACAACACAGCACACAAGCAACATGTTGTGAGCTTGTAGATCTGCTGTTTTCTCTAGTTTGGGTCCCGGGCAAACTTATAATTTCTACTTTGGCTCTTGAGCTAAAAGGTTTGGGAACCACTGCCTTAAAAGAACTCCTAGAGTCCCTGGAACCCACTTTGAGAACCACTGTTTTACAGTATAACCCAGTGCTTATTATTATTATTATTATTATTATTACCCTTTTAATTTAAATGACATTGTCTCATATTTATTGTTTTTGTTTACTCCTTTACATGGGTTTACAAACACAATACCGGCTATACTTTTACAATATAGAACTCAATTACAATTAAGTCTGGTATTCAGAATTTACTTTGGTCAAAGTATTGGCATCAACTTTAAACTCTGGTGTGTGGGGGGTAATCAGTGTCCTTTTGTTATTTATGCTATTCATCTGACACCTCACCTGGATGTGGTAGCATATACATTCAGTCTCTCTATCGATGGATGCATTGCCCTGCTTCATCTCTCTCTCAGCTAAGGGGTCCCTGCTTTCTCTCTCTCAGCCAGGGGTCCTTGCTTTCTCTCTCTCTCTCAGCTAAGGGGTCCCTGCTACATCTCTCTCTCAGCTAAGGGGTCCCTGCTTCATCTCTCTCAGCTAAGGGGTCCCTCACTCTAAAAACAAAAACTAGGCTCTACTCAATTTTATTGGTGAAACATTTTTACACTCAAAAATATTGAGTAAATATTACTGTTATGAAATCAGGTAGATGATACTCAATTAATTTGAGTAAAAGTAACCAAAACTTTTACGTACTTATTAACAACTAAAATTTAGTACAATGACCTAAATAAATTGAGTAGATATAATTAAATTATGCAGTCAATGCCACAAAAGACTACAAGTAAATACATTGAAATATTAAGTAGATCTAATTGAATATTAGAGTATGATTTAACAAAACAAATATGTCACATTTACTCTATTCATTTACTTGTATTAATTTAATTCATATAGTACCATTTACCCCTTTCATTTACTTTACCTTTTACTCCAGGAGTACATGATGTCAAATGAATACACATGAAATAATTATGCAGATAATTATGTTTTTTAATCAATTAATTTTGACCAGTGTAACACCACATCAAGTATGAACATTCAACACACTTTAGTATGTAAATTACATGCAACAATGCCTGCAAAAACAATATGTTTAAAGATAATGATCAGGAAAGGGGTATCCCTGACACTTTTAAAATGTTCTGTTTACTAAAGAGCAGTGTGTGTTCACAATACTGTATATAAGTACCTCTAATTGAACTGTGCATACTGTAAGTAAGCAGTCTGTCAAACATTATGCACCATAAGAACAATGAGCCCATCAAATGAACAGTAAGTCATAACCACAAAATACATTAAAGAAGACAGTCAGAGGCCATTTGGCATGAAAGAAAATCACAACTTGGAATATGAAATAATAAATAAGCATTTACAGTAGCTCAACATTTAAACATATTGACTATGCACACGTGTAATGTCTATATGCTAAACTGACCTGTTTGCATTATGACTCGAATGCACCAGAAACAAACACTTTACATTAACTAATTACTATCAGCAACAAATACCATTGCAAAAATGCTGTTTTGACAATAAATCCACTTTCAGTAGGTTATACCCACTTTCTGAGAGCATCTTGCTGAACAGTAGTCGGGGCAAGCAGACATTTTTTCAGTCTCTGAACTTTGGCTGAAAGGTGTCCAGGATCCAACTCAACTAGTACTTTTTGGAACATCTCAAGACCATATCTGAGGTTCTTGGGGTATCTCAGATTAAAGGCATAGAACAGTCCCAACAGATAGCAGCAGACCCCCAAGATTGTTGAGGGCAGTGATGCCCTTAATCACAATACCTACATCAGTAGGTTCATTCATTGAGTCCTCTTGGTTCTGCAGCAGGTAGATCTTCATCTTCATCATCACCTCCTCTGTCAACTTCTCTTCTACTCTGACAGGTGCACCAGCAGCTTCCTTCCTGCACACATTGTGAAGATAATTGTTTAGAGCTCACTTTCAGGCTAAATGTTACAAGACACACAGACACACATTGAGCAATCCTAGCTGTCTCCACACATGCAGCCCTGGGCATAATCTTGAATCAGTTGGACCAGACATGCAACGGATGCAACAGCCATTCAGCCAATGTCACAACCTCATTCTCTGGACATCACTATGCTGTTCCTTTGCATGTGATGGTCTCATCCACAATGACATTAAAACGTCAAAACATTTATTTTACTAACTTGAAAGTCCTTGATCTTGACACTATCTTCTTCCAGATGGTCGATGAGACATCGGATGATGACCTCTCGTGTTTGTTGATTGGGGATTCCTCTCTGCAGAATAGAAAAATAATTATTTGAACAATAAACAAAAAGTATGACTGCACTTTCATAACTAACATAAACTTTGGCAATACAATTGTTTCCACAACCCAGTTTTAGCAACGGAAGCTGGGAGACTGTCCTTAGTAGCTATTAAGACATACATTTAGAAATGAATAATCAGGAGAGAGAGTTGCAGGGGATAAAGATGAGTTTAGCATAAATTAATATAGTAATTATTGTCATTAGCCAGGTGAAATATAATTAAAGCAGTTAGAGTAAATGAAAGTTTCATACCTGAAGTACAATACTCATTTGTGCCCAAACTGCCCTTCTTGGACTGGAACATGGACAGTAGTTTGGGGGTATAGAAGTCCAACATTGCCATACATTTTGGCTCAAGATTCAGTGTGGTGATCATCCTGAACTTTGCACTAACCTGGAAGACAGAGATGAGGGGAAGAGAGTAAAAAAGAAGACATGTAGATAATAATGTAGGCCTATACCTGTGCATTTTATCTTCATTGTACACACCATTGTATGCAGCTGTGCATAGCTTGTAATAAATGCAAAAAGTCACAATGACTAGAGGGCTTGCACATTCCCCTCACTGTAACCTTAACTAGCTGCAAACCTTTGTAAAGAACATAAGTTATACCCAATACATTTGTGTAGCCTATATGCACAAAGATACAGTAAATCTACTTACCAATATTTGCAAACACTCTCCAGGTCTCTTGTTGAAGAAGATGTGTGCTGCTGCTGTTTGTTGACAGAATGTTCCAGTAGAACTTTCCCATGAACCCTTGTGTACAATTTTGAATCTTAGTCATATCTACTCAATTGTTTAAGTTGTTGTGAGAGATGAAAGATTATTAAGTTGGAATGAATAATAATTAAGGGTCTTTTTAAATTGATCCATATAAGTACTCCATACTCAAATATTATGAAGGAAAATTACCAAAACAAATTGAGTATAATTCATGAATAAAATCAGTTGGTCAAATACTAATTTATTCTCATGAAATTAACTCAAATAATATATGTACATCTAACTCAAAAAGAACAGTTGGATTTTTACTCATTTTGTTTGGTGTGACCTACTCAAACAATCACATACATGATATTCAGTGATTTTATTGAGTAAATATAACTTTTTCTAATAGTGCTATTTACTCGGTCACAGCTGCTTTCTCATTGTCAAGTTGTAGATCTCTTGTTTTCACTAGTTTGGGTCCAGGGAAAACATCTAATTGTTCTTTTGGGTTTCAACCAAAAAGGTTTGGGAACCACTGTGCTAAACATGTACCCTCATAGGAGTCCTGGACCCTCTGTTGAAAACCCGTGGCTTAGGAAGCGAATGACCCCCTACCAGCCCTATATCATCACACTGTACACAGAGAGATAGCTACACTTTTATACTTTGACTAGTAAAAAGAGTAAATTCTGACCACTGCTCTACATCTGTGAGCCAATTGTAGTTTTACTTTAATTAGTTACTAGTTACTTTGCAGATATGATTATATTGTGAAACATACATTAATCCACTATTTCCACATGTTAAACCTAGGCTATTTCGAAATTGCTGATCTACAAGCTCACAATGCGTTGCGTTGGGACACATTTTGAACTTGTAGCTCTGCTTTTTTCAAACAATTTGTACTTTTACTTTTGGTACTTTAAGTATATACTTTGCTCAAGTACATTTTGAATTATGTACTTTAACAGAGTATTTCTACATTACAGTATTGATACTTTTACTGAAGTAAAAAAAATGTTTTGATTACTTTTTCCACCACTGGGTATGAGGGCAAATCTATTTACTGCAGTGATTCAATTCTGTCCTGGCCTTCTGGGAGGCCGGGACAATCCCTCCCCTGCGCATAAGTGAAACCGGTTTTACCAAATATTTGCATTTACTGGTGTGACTACAAGCGAGTCTTGACACTTTGTATTTTCACAAGTGGCACATGAAACATCTGGTAGAATATAAATAATTTTAGGAGCACAATGAAAAGTTATCAAATAATGTTTTCTTTAATCAAGTGATAAGAGGAGGCTATACAAAAAATGTATAATAAAGTCGTATTTGCACTGCATTTTTTATTAACTATGTTCTACAGTAGTGCTTCTCAAACTTCCAAATTTCAAGGTCTCTCTCCCCTTAACTCTGACTGTGTACAAATGACAACCCCCCTAAATGAACCCACAGAGTCTCTGGAAATTAGACATTTTCCCAGGAAACAAACTGGTGAAAACAGCTGATCTACAAGCTCACAAAACTGAACCAAAATAGGAGTATAGGCTACGGTTGACCTGAAAGTTCTCTTAAAGTTTATAAAGAAAAGTGTATATGCTCAGAGACTAAAAGCAAACATGATATCTATGGTGAGACATGAGCCTTTTAAAGTGAAATAGCCATTTAACAGTGTTGTTTGACACAGATAGACAGCGTGTTGTGTTCTGAAGCAAATGAGTCAATGCAAAGAGAGACCCAGCTATGAGGTGTGAAGAGGGGGAAGGGTAGTCTCGGGAGACACCTTAAGCTACTGTGGAATCATGTGGGAAAAAAAGTTCAATAAGAAAAATACACTAATACAGGGGTCTTCAACGTTTTCAGATCAAGGACCCCTTAGTTGAGAGAGAGATGAAGCAGGGACCCCCACAACCTTTTGTACCTCAACCTCTGTGCTTAGTATGCTCTTTTTTCCCCTCCACACCTAAAGTATTTGCCGAAAATAGCCAATCTGCAAGCTCACAACACTTTGGAGTGTGAGGTGTTGTGAGCTTGTAGATCTGCTATTTTTGACCAAAGTTCTCAGAATATGGATGCTAGAATTCAAGTGGTTAATATAAAGTTTTCTATCACACAAAGATTTAGAGGACCCCTTAGAGTAACTCTGAGGACCCCCCAGGGGTCCCAGACCCCCTGTTGAAGACCCCTGCACTAATACAAGTTAACAAGGGGAGCAGCTGTCCAAAAAAAGGAGAAATTTCACTTCACTGGCTCACTATCTGATATACAAAGGTGTCCACTGCAATCCCCTCCCCCCAACTCTCTTCTCTCCTTTTCTGTCAAACTAAGCGGACATAGACACATGATAACATAAGTAAAATACAAACAATTCTCTCTCTCTCTCTCTCTCTCTCTCTCTCTCTCTCTCTCTCTCTCTCTCTCTCTCTCTCTCTCTCTCTCTCTCTCTCTCTCTCTCTCTCTCTCAAACTTGAGACTTTAAGAGACACATGTTTACTTGTACTTTTACTCAAGTACATTTTTAATTCCGGACTTCTACTTGTAACAGAGTGTTTCTGTTTCATTGTGGTATTGATACTTTTATTTAAGTAATACATTTGACTACTTTTTCCACCACTGATTTTAAGAGATGTTTACTTTGAACTAATTTAGCCTCAGTAAAAGTAGCGTTTTGACCGCAAAAAGTATCATTGGATTATCATGACCTGTGGTGATATACTGTGGACTCTGTGGCCTAGTGGATAATGTTTTGTCTTTTCAAACCATGCGCCCCGGGTTCGCGTCCCGCTTAGCCACTACTTTCTGCCACCACAGACAAGATAACCTCAAGACAACAATACTGATGTAAAATCACCCAGTGGATATCGGTAGCCTATAACATGATCCTATAATCCTTTTTTGCGGTCAAAACGCTACTTTTACTGAGGATAAGGTTAGGAATAACTATAAGTTTAGGTTTTAATGTAGGCATAATTTTACTGTAGTAAATGTCACGTTTTTAGGGGAGGGTAAATATATTTTTTAATGCTTTTACTCCACTATTTGTACAACTTAAGTTACTAGTTACTTTGTAGATTTAGAATATTATCATAAAACATAGGCCTATATTAATCTATTCAGCCTTGTCAAACTAAGCGGACAAGATAACATAAGAATAAAATACACAACATTCTCTTTCTCTTTCTCTCTCAAAATTGATACTACAGGAACAGTTTATAATGTATTTTATATTTGTGGCCTGTGGAAATGGAAATACTTATAATATAATACTTACATTATACGGGGGCCAGGGCTCATCCCTTTATTTTAAGTTCAGTTGATTTTGAGGGTTGTGGATTCATTTGGCTCTGATTTCAACAATATATACAAACAATCTCCATTTAAGCAAGGCAATTGTATTTACATTTAAACAAATAATTACAATTTGAGTGCAAAAATAACTCACAGAAAAGAAAAGAAACTATTTACAAGCTCACAATGCAGGTAGAGATAACAAGTAACCAACAAGTAATAGACTCGAATAGTCGACTCATATTGAAGAATCGCCACCCCGTGGCTGAACAGCCACACTACACGTTGAAATACAATATCACATTTCTAGGGGGCGCGGCTAAGAATTTGGAGGCGTGTTTGACAGAGGTACCTCTAGGTGTCACGAGGTGTCTACTGGTGTCATTTTAGACTTGGCGACGCTAAATTTTGTCACCCACTGTATGTATGTATGTACAGTATGTATGTATGTATGTATGTATGTATGTATGTATGTATGTATGTATGTATGTATGTACCGGTATGTATGTATGTATGTATGTATGTATGTACCGGTATGTATGTATGTATGTATGTATGTATGTATGTATGTACAGTATGTATGTATGTATGTATGTATGTATGTATGTATGTATGTATGTATGTATGTATGTATGTATGTACAGTATGTATGTATGTATGTATGTATGTATGTACAGTATGTATGTATGTATGTATGTATGTATGTATGTATGTATGTATGTACAGTATGTATGTATGTATGTATGTATGTATGTATGTATGTATGTATGTACATACAGTATGTATGTATGTATGTATGTATGTATGTATGTATGTATGTATGTATGGTACAGTAAATATGTATGTATGTATGTATGTATGTATGTATGTATGTACAGTATGTATGTATGTATGTATGTATGTATGTATGTATGTATGTATGTATATATGTATGTATGTACAGTATGTACAGATGTATGTATGTATGTATGTATGTATGTATGTATGTATGTATGTATGTATGTATGTACAGTATGTATGTATGTATGTATGTATGTATGTATGTATGTATGTATGTATGTATGTATGTATGTACAGTATGTATGTATGCATGTGTGCATGTATGCATGTATGCATGTATGTACCGGTATGTATGTATGTATGTATGTATGTATGTACAGTATGTATGTACAGTATGTATGTATGCATGTATGTATGTATGTACCGGTATGTATGTATGAATGTATGTATGCATCATGCATGCATGCATGTAGATACTGTAGATAGAAATGTAAGTATGAAGTTGGACAGGACCCACATTCTTGTGCTTGTAGATCGGCTGTTTTCACTACTGTTGTGCGACAGCCTTGTATGATGAAGCAGGGCTTTGCTTTGCGAAAAAAACGTACAAATTTGAAACTTGGAGATACAAGGTTTCTTCCCGACAGTGACGACATTCATTTACACCCCCGTATTATGTTGGTGTGACCATGGATTCTTGGGACATGAAAAGTGTGCCCATGCAGAAAAAAGGTTGAGAAACACTGTGTTAAGACATACAAAGTTTAGTTAGGCCACGGTAAAGTTTCCCATCGGCTTCCCCCGCGACACAGACGTACAGGATGTAACGTAGCATCGCTAGCTTTAGGGCCAGAGTCATTAAGGCCAGGCTGTTCTTCCAGAGACCACAGACTCATGTTCCCTTCAGTGCTGCCAAGGCTGGGCCAATAGTTCTGTAAAGTTTCTTGTTGGTATTCTATCTAAAATTAGTGCCAGGGACCTCGTACCAGATTTGTCTTGTTAAAGGTGATACACCATGAAATTTCACTTTTCCTATTTTAAAACCTTTTTTTGGGGTCCCACTAGCACCTTCTATCCTCACAAAGTCCCATTTCTGACCGTTGTGTCTTTCTCTGGTTTTGGGAAGGCGGAGGTTAAAAGCATCCCACAGGTTCTCAAAACAGGCTGTCCAGATTTGCTGCGACGGCCGTTTTTGAAGATTATTATTATTATTATTATTTATTTTTCAAAAAAGTTTTTTTTCAAAAACATTTTTTTTTTCTTTTTTTTTGTATTTTGCTATATCAGTGGTTCTCAAACAAAATGAAATGTATTTGGCCGTGGACCCCCATCTCAAAATACTTTTTTCCAGGGACCCCAGAAGCAAAGATTTTAGTTAACATTTTTCAATCTAAACTTTGGTCTTAAAGGAGTAGTACACCACTTTTCAACCTGTCTTCATAGAATAGGTCCTCACTAATGTTCATGATAAAATATAAAAAAAAGAAAAAAATCAACTCAGTCCAAGTCTCCTAGGAGAGCTGTGGGAAGTTCAGAATCCATCGTCTTGTGACATCATCATTTAAAAAAAAAAAAAAAAAAAGAATTATCAATATTTTTGAAAAAGATATTTAGATTTTTATTATCGCGAGAACAATGGCTTCCACTTTAAAATTGCAACTTTTCAGGAATAGAAAGCCTGCAGTTTCTATAAGCTGGATTGGCAATCGATGATGTCACAAGACGATGGGTTTCTGACCTGCCCACAGCCCTCCTCTGAGGAAAAAAAAAAGCTGTTTTTGAGTCAGGACCAATTATGTGAACATAGGTTGAAAAGTGGTGGAGTGCCCCTTTAAGCTAGATGCAGAATAGATATTCTGTAGCTTAGGGTCTCAGACCCATTGACAAAAACGATCAGGCTTCTTTTACACCTGTTACTCTGTTATGCCACGACAACGTTGATGGCATAACATCAACGTTGACAGTCAGTCTCAGTCCAAATGAACGTCAATCTGCCTGACCGTCATCGCGCTGCCTCTGTTACACCTATTTCCTGTTATTTTTCTGAGTAAAATGTCACGCATTGGGAAGAAGTAAAGGGGGACACTTTATTGTGAAGGACAACAGGAAGAGCATTCACAGACAGACAATGTTGTTTTGTTTACGTTTAGTGAGAAGTGTAGTGATGATGGCTGCAGTGGACCGCGCACTTTCAAAACCTTTTGTAATTTGTATCAAATAAAATATACCACAGACACTTTCAAATGAGACAGGCAGCGATGCACAAGCAAACAAAGGCATTAATCATGACGTCGACATTGGACAATTACGCCAGCGAGGAAACTATACAATGATATTATCATCATCACGGATACTTTCTGATTCTGGAAGTGAACACTTCATCTGTGAGTATTATTGCCTGAACAGGTCAACTGTTAGGACTTCTCCTCTCTATCGCGCAGCTGAAAGCCTGTATCAACAGAATAATTGCGTGTGTGTGTGTGTGTGTGTGTGTGTGTGTGTGTGTGTGTGTGTGTGTGTGTGTGTGTGTGTGTGTGTGTGTGTGCGTGTGTGTGTGTGTGTGCGCGCGCGCGGCTGCGCCGTCACCGTGCGTAATTTGGTTGCATAAGATGTGACGTGTGTGCATACTGTTGTCTAGTGTGTAGACCTACAGATTGTTGTCATTGTGTCAGATAGGTCTGTAACTGTTTGGGTCGCTGTATTCTTGTATATAAATGGCATGGAGGCAGTGTCTGACACAGCTGGTGGAGGCGCGCCCCCCCTCCACCGGGGGGGGGGGGGGGGGGGGGGGGGTTCGGCGGGGTGCAGCCTCGCCAAACGTTTGGCTCACCCGCCGCCTATGATCAGGACCAGAGAAGGAGGTTTGGTGGGGACATCAAGGACACATCAGGACCAGAGAAGGGGGTTTGGTGAGGACCAGAGGATCAAGGACACATCAGGCAGGAAGAGACCTGGGATGAAGCCAGAGAGACAGAAGGACACTGTGTGCCAGTTACCAACCGCTAACTGTGGCCATGTTTGGAAAGCACTCTCCCACACATACACGCACGCACACACACGCACGCACGCACGCGCACACGCACGCACGCACGCACGCGCACACGCACGCACGCACGCAAGCACGCACGCACGCACATCCCATCCAGTAAACAATGCAAGCTGT
This sequence comes from Nannobrachium achirus, assembly GCF_963921795.1. Taxonomy (NCBI): domain Eukaryota; kingdom Metazoa; phylum Chordata; class Actinopteri; order Myctophiformes; family Myctophidae; genus Nannobrachium; species Nannobrachium achirus. Next base: position 17,570 of record NW_027664642.1, read on the forward strand.
CTGTGTGTTTGTCACATTTTATCCAACTATCAACAGTTGCATGTGGAACGGCGGTCAATGACTTTACAGGGAAGGATGGGGACGAGTGACGAGGTGGGCTGCCTCATGTATGTTCATACAACACACTGCGACACGTTGTGAGCTTGGAGGTTGTCATATTCAGTACTAAACTAAGCATAATCAAGTGAATACTGGAGATGTGGCGTAACGGCATGGATTTCTACACAGAGAGGGCAATTCTTTCAACATAAGATGCTGCGTTCAAGTTCAGGAGAGTTGGACAAGG